>NW_026622646.1:115000-244000 GCF_015846415.1 Triplophysa dalaica
ATCCACGAGGAAGAGGGAGAGCCCACCATCCGCAACCCAGAAAGTCCCACACGCCGAAAACCATGCAGGTTCAAACCCCGGTCCCACTCCATGATCGACACCAGAAAACAGAGGAACAACCAGGGAAAATAGTAATGGCATGTTGTAACTTTATTCCTCCGTTGTCCGACATCGACCACAAAACAAGGCCAAACCGGACCCACACATCCCCAGCAGATGAATCCCCCCCAACCACAACCAATGAGCCCCCTCACTCCCCACATGTCAGGATTGTGTTGGAAGAACCCAGATGCAGGCGCAGGTTTGACGGGTTTTAACAAAGAAGAGATTTATTATTATACGAATGTTAAGTTCGGGTGTTCGGCTCAGACCGTTCAACAGCTAATAGCGTTGCTCTGTTTAAGATTACATTTGCATTTGTGATGCCATAGCACGTTGCTAAACACATATATTAACATCAGACGACAATTATTTGCGTGAGGGATGATGGGCTGTTAGGTTATCAAATACATATGCAAACGTCACACGTAACATTTATTTGTGAACAAGATCGTAATTGTGCGTTGGCATGAAGGTTAAGGCACGTAGGCAAACGTTTAAGTTCTGAGTGATACGTTGGTTGTGATGTCAGTCCTATACCATGGGCTGTCTGTAATCTCATCTTTACATCCCAGAATCCCCGTTTTAACTTTAGCGGTTTTTATCTCCTACATTTGGAAAAGTGAATTGCCCTTCTAAATGGGCTCTTTGAGTTTTTTATTAAACTGCCAAAGAACCTTTACGGACTGCATTTGATTGGCTTCCTCTCATCACACAGAGGATGATTTTAATATTATCAAGCATTATACAGTATCATATTGCCTTACGTTTACTTTGAAATTTGCTCTGCACATTACATATAGACAGGCCTATGAAGAGATATACAGTATGGTGGTCAAAAGTCTACATACATCTGATTCTTAATACTATATAATATAACCTGGAAAATCAATGCCAGTGTGTGTGTGCGGTTTTGTGATAGTTGTTTAAGCGTTTCTTGTCTGTCCTGGTCCATTAAACTGTTCACTGGTCTTTGATTTTTTAGCATTTTCTGCGTGTTTGACCGATGTCCAGCTGTGACTATACAATGTTAGATTCATCTTTACAGACTGACAACAATCACTCATACACAACTATTATATGTCAGTGTGTGAAGATAATCTCAACATCAGAGTTACTGCTGGACAGAGGTCAGACATGCAGAAGATGCTGAACATCAGAATGTGCAGGACCTGAGGGATTTCTATGAAGATCAGAGTACAAGTTAAATAAACAAAAAACTCTTAAACAACAGTTAGACAACACAAAAACTATCTTTGATTGTCCAGGTACATCATACAGTATTATAAGAATAAGCAATATGTAAAACTTTGAACATGATTCTTTTTATAAATTCCTTCATTATTCTGTTTTGTGGTCTATGTGTGAAATAATATGTCAGGGCAGAACTTAAATAAACACAAATCTTTAAAATTACACTTATTTGAATAAATTACATTTTGTTAAAACATTTTCAGGATTCTGCAAGGTGTATGTAAACTTTGGGCCACTGTGTACATTCCATGTGATATCATACAAGTAATTTCAATGACATCCGCACACTCTTGTATTTATTCCTTTATTCTGTACAATGCAGGAAGCTGAAAGTTTTTGAAACAATGCGGTGAAAGGTTTATGGGCTGTTTATCACTGCTTTCTGAGTCAGTAAAAAGTTCTATTTAATGTACTTTGGTATTCTAACCGTGACTTTAATTGCTCCCTTATCCACATATGTGCATTGTGTGGTTGAAGCATGAAAAACATAGTTTGAACCCTTTTCAATAAATACATTTTATTTAGGAACATCTGTAAAATTAGAACTTGTATATTACAGCATATTTCATCACTTAAGTCTTATATAAGTGTGTGTGCGGTGACCTTTAAGTTGTATATAAAAAACGTAAATATACATATAAGTTATACACCATACAAATAGAATATAAATATAAGTCTACCACAAAAGACGCGAGATAAAAAACAATTAAATAAGTGATTTGAATTTATTTATTGACCTAACTAAAACAGAAAGATTAGTATGTCACGCATCAAAATAAGAATCAAAATATTACTGGTTCAAAAATGACCCGTTTACACAAACACGGACAAAAATTTTGTGTTATGGCGATACAAACGATCGTGTCTTCAAATAACACGCCCACAAACTTTGTGTAAAGACGATAGAAAACTCCAAATTACACGAGTTTTGCGTTATACATTACACGCGTAATGCATTGACCCCGTTCGCGTTCCAAACACAGATGGAACGGAACATTCTTTTTGTGTGGAATTTCACAAATGGTGTCTCTACCTATAGTATTGCATTTTTACAAAAAAATGATAAGATAAAGCACATTTAATGGATGCAACGGAAGAAATTACTGGCCAAAAGAATTCGATGCGTACACTGCAGAAGAAAAATGAAGTTTGTCAAAGACAAGAGCAAAGATGGATATACCTGATAAGTAGGCCAAATAAAAGCATTAAACAGTTTTCTTGTTGTTTATTCATTTATTTATAAAAATGCAGGGTATGCAGTCGCAAACAGAACCACGGCCATAAAAAGAAGAAGTCTGTCAGGACTGGAATGATTTTTTTCAAAATCCCACATAGGACTACATGAGTGGCTGCTGTTTGTTTACAGGTAATTTATAAATAATAAAAAAATGTCATTAAACACCAAAAGTACCATTGGACATATTAGAGGGGTTTTCCTTAAAAAATATCAGGTGAATGTTGATAAATAATCACAATGTTTAGGGTATTTTTTTATTATAATTATATATGGTTAACGAATAACTGCTGTAAACAGTACACTTCAAAATAAGAATCCTGGTGAATAAAGTGCTTATGATTATTCATATAGCCCCACTTCACTTGACATGATTTCTATATTCTTATATTGCTAATATCGACTCAATAGTCTTTTTAATGCCTTTCTGTTAACACAGAGGTTGATGAATTCTGGATTCTCCAGAAATGGACTGATATTTTACCTAAAACTATTTTATTATATATGTAATTATATAATGAAAACAGCTGCTCAAATTCACTTTGGAGAGCATAACATTATCTAAAAGGTCCCACTGGTACAAACTGTTACTAAATTACAATATTTACGATTTGTCTCTTAGAGCAATTCACAACTGTTACATTAGCTGGCAATAAATTATTATTTTTTAAGTCTGTATATTAGCACTTTGAGGGATGCTTTACAATTTAAAATACTATATTGTTTATTTTATAGGTTTGCTCAAGGATTAAGATTATGCCAGATTGACATGTTGGAAGATGGAGTGGCTTTCAGTTCAACAACACTCACAAAAATGACAGAAAAACTCCGGAAGAAACACTTATGAAATAAATTCCTATTTTGTTGAATTAAACTGTGGTGTGCATCGTGGGTTTGAGGAGTTTGTAAAAAAATGTATAATCCATGTGCTTGAACCAAAACAAGATGATAGAGCTTGTTATTTCATTAAAAGGTATGCAGACTATGCACAAAGGCATTGAGAAGAAAAAAAGAAAGCAAGACATCAGTTTGTTGTAATTGATGAGTCCATATTCACTCATAAAAGGAAGGTAAATATATGTGTTTACTCAAATAAATGTATTTTTTTCAATCACAAATCTAGTTCAGTAATTTAATGCATTGGTTAACCAAGATTTTGTGTGAATATTCCCTTGAAGTTCTCCCAAAAAATTAAATTCTGTCATCATTTACAATCTGGAACAATCTGAGTGTGAGAAAATTATGACAAGATTTAATTTTTTGGTCGAAGTATCCCTTTATATCCTATTGTCTGTTTGTGTATTCGTAACTGAAATATACAATATAACCGTGGACGGTTTGGCGGCACATGGGCAAGACAAGGATGGGTGTTTGGTCTGTTAGAAGTGAACCACAGTAGCCGAAGACCTATTCTTAAGGTGGACCCATCACGATCACGCAGAACTCAGATTCCAATCATTAAACAGCATGTGCCAAGAGGTTCAACAATTTACAGCGATTCCTGGAGGGCATAAGCTTGGCCTGCTGACTATACAAGGACATCGTCACTATCCATTTAACCACATAAACAACTTTGTTGATCCACATACTGGCAGCCACACTCAGCATATTGAGAGGTGTTGGGCAACAATTAAAGGACAAGTTTGGAGACTGAGGGGGAACCGCACACAGAAGATGCTAAAAAGTCACCTGAATTTTATTGAATGGACATACTGGCTGGGAAAGAGAAGCAAAAGCATCTTTGGAAGGCTCGTTAATGATATAAATCAAAAATACAAAGCGTGCGGATAAGGTGAATGTGTATATTTGCTAAACTATGCAAATATCTATTGTTTTCAGGATTTTGAAGCAGAAATCAATTCACACTGAATGTTTACATGCAGCAGGATATACATGTTAATTTATCATATCAATTTAGCTCTGTACTATTGAGATCATATTTTATATTGCAGTGGCCTCAAACTCAATCAAAACTCCTGAAGTCGACTAATCTACAGAGTTAAGATCTAACCAGCTCCAACTCACACCTGCTTGGAAGTTTCTAGTTATCCTGAAGACATTGACTAGCGGGATCAAATCCAAATCAAATCTCTTTATTGTCACTCAACCATATACACAAGTGGAACAGGAGGTGAAAAACTTGGGAAAACCGATCAAACAGTTGAGATGCCTTTCCATGTCCTTTGCGTGTGAAAATAATTCCACAGTGATTTGAATCACTTGTCTCAAATCCGTGGCACATATATTTGTTAAATTAATCCTTGACTTAACCCTTGAACACTAAACCTTTGTCAGACAACATTGCCATGTTTAGTCAAACAAAAACTCACATTCGGAAACAATCTTCCATGACCAGGAAGAACATGACCAGTAAAAGATAGTTTATGGCACATTGATAAGAATGCAGAACAAAGTCTCAAACACTTTCATCATGTGGCAGATAAAAGTCAGTTCAAAATCGAATGTAAAAACATCCATGACGGTCGTCAAACAAACACAAACTACACGGTAAGAACTAAACCATAAACTTCCCTTCAGCTTCTGATATAATGTCTTTATATCTGATCATGTTTTTATTTCACTTTTTGTCGTGTTAATCGATCTGAATACTTGTTTAAACCGATGAGATGTTGAAGAGCTCGAGGATTATCATGAAATCAAACATCAGAGACTTTTCATATCTGAAATAAATACATGATATTGTATTTGTTGTCATATGTGTTTGTTGTCCATGATGTGTTTGTTGTCATAATAAATAATTCAAATCATTTACTTTGTTTTATGGTGTTTTGGGGAAAACTATTAAAGGTGCAATGTGGAAAAAAAGAAGGATCTATTGACAGAATATAGTAATATACATAATGTAACTATGTCTTCAGGGTTTTGAAGACCGAGTATGAGTACCGATATTTTTTTTCTGGTACTCGCCGACACTGATACCTATAACATTTGTTTAAATTATCCAGACTTTTTTTTGACGGATCGCCACAAATGGTGTTTGTTTATGTGTTTGTGTCCTCGTGCAGTGAAACGCTGGCTCTGAAAGCTTCACAAGCATGATGCATTCTGATTCAGTAAACGCAACCGCACCACTCTTTCACACACAATCACGAAAAGCAGAATACATATTTTAAACAGTGTCCGAATATTTCATTAGCTGTTATATTAGCTGTTAACGGTTCAGCGCTAATGTCTTGTTAGGAAATAACACATTTGCCAGATTCCGTGCCATTCCGTGTTTTACAGCAAATTCTGTTTTTATGCAATGCGGAAATCATAGGGCTGTATGTATGTCACATGAGGTATCTGTCATTGGTACCGGTGTGTCATTACGAGTACGAGTACATGAGCTTGGCATCATGCCACTGTGCTTCGAAAAGGGAGTAGTGAGCAGTGGACTGAGCAGGTCGGTTGCAATTTAGATGCCACTAAAATACTATACTATGAAAGGAGGCCTCGTGATCATGTGACCACAGTTATGTTATGTGTTATTATTTTGTCACTGTAATTCCTTGTTCTATGGACTCCCTTTACACAATCCTTAAACAAACATTCTATTAGTCACTCTCTGACAATAAAGAGTCTCCACCACTATACAACTGTCATGAGTCTGCCTCATCATGTCATGTCTATTCTTGGTCTGGTGGCAGATTCGTGACGAAGCCTTATGTTCTATGTGAGAGAGAGATGTTGACCCTATTGGCCTTCGATAGTCTCACTCCGGTCCTCGTCTTTGTTCCCGCCATCTCGTTCCTCGTTACCTTTACCTGAGTGTTTCATCCCCTACACCAGGGCTTCTCAAAGTCTACTTTCAAAGGTCCAAATCTGAATTTACGAAAGTGTCAAAGGTC
This sequence comes from Triplophysa dalaica, assembly GCF_015846415.1. Classification (NCBI taxonomy): domain Eukaryota; kingdom Metazoa; phylum Chordata; class Actinopteri; order Cypriniformes; family Nemacheilidae; genus Triplophysa; species Triplophysa dalaica. The sequence goes on from NW_026622646.1 coordinate 121,439, forward strand.
CGGACAATTTGTTGTTTCAAAATTAGTTTTTAATACACATCCTTATAACTTTTTATAATGAATTAACATATATTTTTTTTTAAAAATAAAGAGTATTTTGCATTTAAAATACATTTACAACTAATCCAAAAGTGGGAAAACATACCAAGAGGTATAGGCCAAAAATAAAATGGTGCAAAATACAGAGCAGTCAAAAGTATGGTGCAAAATACATAGCAGCCTAATGTGAGAAATGGCACTGCCTGTTCTCAATCAGCTGCCTAAACCGTGGCACAAAAGGTGTGGTTGTTAGACGGAGACACTGGCCTAAATGAATGCAGACTCGCACCGATAAGTTGACCCAAACATGGTAAGAACACAGATGGCTACTTTCTTTAGGTTGGGGAAATTTTCAGCTGTGACCATTTTAGTCCAAAATGTAACAGGGTCACACTCCACTTCCCGCAAAGCCACATTTTCCTGCAAGTCAATGAGTTCAGTCTGCAGAGATGCCATGCTTGCCCATGGGAAGATGCTCTTGGTTTCTTTTGAAAACTCTTCAAAATGCTTGACCAGGAATGGAGATGAAATGCAGAGCAGTACCTGTCTGCCTACATTGAAGCCCTCAAACCGCTCCTTGAAATTTTCAGCTAGCTTCTCCAAAAAAGAAAGATGGTGATGATGATGGTGATCGCCACCAGTCTGCTGGAGAAGAGTTGGAAAGTGGACATGTGGCCCTTTGATGTCACTCTTTAAGATCTCCAGCCGCCTTTCAAAGGAGCGTACAGCTGCCATTAGATCACACACTGTGTTGCCTTGGCCCTGGAGCTTCAGATTAAGTTCATTTAAATGTGATGTTATGTCCACTTAAAAGGCCACAAGCTCCATGCTGTCATCATTTCTCAGGAAATCCACGTAATGCTTGGCTTTGACATTCTTCTGCTGGGACAAAAACACCTCTAAATCTTTCCTGATGGCCCAAAATCTCTGCAGGACTCTTCCCTTACTCAGCCACCTGACATTGTTATGGATGAGTATGTCATCATAAGCAGCATTTACCTAGAAAGATAAAAGATAAAACAATAAATACATGATCTTTTTGTGTTCCACAATATATTAAGAAAATTAACACAAACACCCTGTAAATGCAAATGGTTAAAGGCTGTTGTTAGTAGATTAGAAAACTGTTAATCCTTCCAAATTCATACAAATAGATATTCTCCTACATTTTTTTCACAATTAAAAATTATTATATACAAGACAAATACATTTTTTAAATATGGGATTCATCAGACATCAGTCAGTGAGGAGACATTTAGCATTTCCCTGCATGAGCATTAACTTGCCTTGGTAAACCATTAATAACAATTGTTTAAAATGTAAATGCTTTGGCTCTGATGCAGTTATTTCTTGGATGCAGTCTGTCACCACTTAATAAACCCTTAATGACCCACCCACCCTAAAACACAGTACAAGTATGAAGTAAAATAAATACTCACCTCAGTCAGGAATGCTCGCAAAAGACGGTGCTGATGAGCAGAGGATGCTCTCAGGTAATTCACAAGCTTCATAATAGTGTCCATGACGTCTGAATATTCTTTTCCAAGGCTAGCACACAGCACAGACTGGTGTATTATGCAGTGGTATATCAGCAGGCTTGAGTGCTCCTTTTTCAGGCGTTGGACAGCTCCCTTCTCCCTCCCTATCATGGCTGGAGCACCATCAGTAGCAATGGACACAACATTCTTGACATCAATTCCCCTTTCATTAAGCATCTTCATGATAGCTTCATAATGAGTGAGTGTGTGTGCCCTGCGATGGGTTGGCACTCCATCCAGGGTGTATCCTGCCTTGATGCCCGATGACTCCTGAGATATGCGCTGGCTCCCCGTGACCTGAGGTAGTTCGGATAAGCGGTAGAAAATGGAATGGAATGATAGCTTCATAGATGTCCTCTTCTCTTGTGTGACAGAGTGTAGTAAGGCCCAGTAAATCTTCACAGAATGTCCCCTTTGCCTTGCTTAAGTATCTGACAAACACACATAGCTGGGCTTGGTCTGTGCCATCTGTGGACTCATCCGCTGCAAGTGAAATGTAGGGTGCATCTTTGATATCATCAGTTAACTGCTTAAGTAAGTCATGGGCAACTACCTCTGTCCTCCTGAGTGAAGTGTCGTTGGACAGTGAAATTTTTTTAAATATCTCTGAGATGTCCTGTCTATCCTTTCCCCTTAAACAAAGCCTCTGCTATCTCTACTAGACACTCCTTAACTACCTCTGCATGAGAGAATGGCTTCTAATTTTTGCCTAGGACCCAGGCCACTCAAAAGGATGCTTCTGTAGCTCTCTCTTGCTGTGTTAGAGCTCTCACAAGCAACTTATTTGTTGATTCATATGAAGACCTTAGCTGTCGTAGTTTTGTTGTCCTCACCTCTGTGTTGTGTGGATACTGTTGTTCAAAATATCACTGTGTTTTGTTTCATAGTGCCGTTTGACATTTCCACTTTTTATAATTCCAACTGTCTCGTTGCAAATTAAACAGAACGGCTTTGTGCTGGATTGGGGCAAAATGAATCCGTACCTCTCTGTCCAGTCATCTTTAAAAGCTCTGTTTTCTTCGTCAACTTTTCTTTTATTAGTAACGGACATCCTCACCTGTAGAACCTCGGTGAAGTGTCGTTTTATTAACCCGCTCGATTACGTCCAACGTCATACGCTTACTGGATTTCATGGAAGCAATTGACATTGCATGCTTTTGAATCGCTCTCGCAATAGTGCGGAGTGGTCAGGTCTCGTCTCTCTCTCGCGCGCGCGAGCGGTCATGTGATGTCATGCGTCGATTGGTCTAAGCGGAGCGGCGCCACAAGTCAAACAAGCGGGTCCGGTCCGGACTTTGAGTAGCCCTGCCCTGCGCCTGCCCTTTGTTAATTATCCTTTGTCTGTCTCCCCATAAAACATCCTCATGTTCATTGTTCCTTGCTCATGCATTGTATTTTGTGAACCTTGTATACTGTGTACTGCTGGTCCTGTTGAGCAAGATCATGCGGCCATTAGAAAGGCTGTAGAAAGAGCGATTTCTTATTTATTACGTAAAATAAAGGGTCTGTGGATTTTAAGTATGAGTTTTTAAAGGCTTGTTAAATGTGCTAAAGGCCTAATCGTGTAGTTATCATAACATGTTAAACTTTGTCATTTGTAACATGCCCATTTATAATTGGGTCGTTTCTTAAATGGATGTGACCAAGTGAACCTGAAAAGTTGATTCCTCTCATGTGTACTATATGTGAATATCTGTGTAAGCGTGCGTAGTCAATATGAACCATTACTGCTTGTACTGATTACAAAAGAATCTGCCAATGGGGTAAGAAAATGATCTTGAATTGAGTGACTTCAAGGTAAACCTGAATTCAAGATTATTTTTCTTACCATATTGGCAGACTTTGTTTTGCTTGTTTTAGCACCAATAAAGATAGGCCTACACAGAACAATATTGTTGGGATCACTTTCAGAAAGTGATTTTCCATCTGATGAGCAATAAAACATTATGCCAGTGTAGTACCTGAGACCGATCAGACATGCAATAACTAGTTACATTTCTTAAATATTACAAAAACACCCCTCACCCAACCAGCAAGCTAGTCGCCAGGGGGTCTTCACCCAATCTGCAACTAACACGTAGGCAGGACCAGATCTCTGTTGACCATACCAACCCATACCAGAGTATTTTACAACCCAATGGAATGTAGTGAGCTCAACTCTTTACTCTCTTTGGGGGTAGTACAATGTCGGTCTTGGAGGGCCACAGTCCGGCAGAGTTTAGCTCCAACTTGGCTCAACACACCTGTTTGGAAGTTTCTAGTCTGCTTTGTGAGACCTTGTTTAGCTGTTCAGGTGTTTTTGATTTGGGTTGAAGCTACACTTTGCAGGACACAGGCCCTCCAGGACTGACTTTGGACACCGCTGGGCTAGACTAACAATCCTAAATACATTTATATGGAATTATACATATTATAATTTATAACATTTACATTAATTTACACCAGATAGTTTCTGCTGCTGATTGTATAGACGGTTTCAAAGCAAAAACATAAACAACCGTCACTTAACTTCTGCCACACATACACGTACAGTATTTCTGAAAACAAGCAAAAGAAATAACAAGTAAATGACATTAGCTAGCAAATTTAAAGTATGTCTAACCAGAATAATTTTACGATTACCAGAAGAAGAAGCGTTACTTGGCTAAACTTATATACAACAAAGTTACACGACCCATTCAACAAATAGTCGTTGATATACTCAAATGAATATACAATAAAATTCAACAAATTGTTATTTCAATAGAATTACTATTACGATTAAAAAAATTATCTGATTAATCGCACATAACATTATTTTTAATATACTTTTACATTCTAATAATTTCACATTTAATCTTCAAATTAATTTAGAAACGGCAGATTTCTTTACCAGCAGCATTTTATAAATGAAAGCCAACATTCTGATACTAGTACTGTAACTGATTTTTTATTTATTTGTAGCCATTCAAAAGTATAATTGAGAGCTATCATTTCTAAAATGTAGGAAGATACAGAAATTGAATAGATGTTTTCAAACACTTTACAGTCTTTAATGCTATATTGCAAATTAAATACAGAAGAATTCTCAATAAAGCTACAAAACACATTGAATTCCTCTTTTCTTTTGTTCTTTGATTAACATTAGTGACAGGAGTCACAGCAGTAGATTTAAGAACGCGGCCCCTTTAAGAGCTGTCTCAGCACGCATCTGACGCCACCCCTCTTTTCACAACTCTGCATTCATTTAAAACTTGATTTAACACGTTGATGTCTGTGCTTACGAAAATGCTAAACAACACAAGCTTTCTGTCATAATCGTGTGTGGTTTTATTCATTCAAGCACAAAAGAGACCTTAAAACTGCTGCTCTGCTGTCTGACAGAGATTCACTGATGAAGCCTTGAGCCGTCACTGTATACACCAGACTGGTTGACAGTTGCATTTAGTGTTGCCAACTCTTTTTAATGGAAAGTAGCTAAAGCCTGCCCGAAAAGTCGCTAAATATCGGCAGATGACATCACATGCTAATTTGCATATCAGCGACGTCATCACGTAGTATCTGACAAGCTAAGCGCTTCAGGTCTGCTTCATATCTCTACTCTCTGAGCTGTCGTATAAAGTATTATATTAAAACAATTCACAAAATGAGCAATAAATAGGTTATTAAGTTCTATAATTACAACAAAAACTATGCAGTAGTGAGTGAACTCGACTCCTTAAAACAACACGGCACTAATTATTTTTCATTGAACAGCTGAAATCCGTCTGTGTTCATGTTTACACGTCCATAGTCTTGGCGTTTCATCAAGTTTCGTAATCATAAATGCTTAATCAAGGTCAATAGGTGATTAGTTCTTGGAAACACTGTTCGTACATGCAAACTGTGATTCTCATTCACGCATCAGTACGGTCTTCAGCTGCTTCTCTCTGGTGGGCGCTCACACTGTACAGAGTAGACAGAGAGGTGCTGCACTGGCAAAAACTCGCTCTGCTGTGGCAGTAGAAGTGAAGCAAAATGTTTTGCTTAGTCGCCAAGGCATATTCAGAAAGTAGCTAGACTTGTCGCTAGTCGCTTTTTGAAAAATAAGTCGCTAAAGAGGTCTGAAAAGTCGCTAAATATATAACGACAATGTCGCCAAGTTAGCAACACTGGTTGCGTTTTGCCGCGTCCCACAGCTAGAACCTCTCCGTCTTGATGGAACGTGAACGGGGACAATATTTATAGCGGGAAACGCATGTAATTTGGACGCGTAATCGTGACAATTTTAAACGTGACTTTTTGTTCCGTGTAAACGCAAAGTTTTCAATCGTCTTTACATGAAGTTTTTGGGCGTGTTATTTGAAAACACGTTCATTTGTATCCCCATTAACGCAATATTTTTGGCCTTGTTTTTTTTTGTGGTAGACTTATATTTATATTCTATTTGTATGGTGTATAACTTATATGTATATTTATGTTTTTTATAGACAACTTAAAGGTCACTGCACACACTCTGTATATTGAAGCATATTTCATCACTTATGTCTTATATAAGTTCTAATACTGAATTTTACAGATGTTCCTAAATAAAATGTATTTATTGAAAAGGGTTCAAACTATGTTTTTCATGCTTCAACCACACAATGCACATATGTGGATAAGGGAGCAATTAAAGTCACGGTTAGAATACCAAAGGACATTAAAGAGACCTTTGTACTGACTCAGTGATGAACAGCCCATTAAAGGACAACCTTTCCCCTCATTGTCTTTAAAAGCTTTCAGCTTCTTGCATTGTACAGAATAAAGGAATAAATACAAGAGTGTGCGGATGTCATTGTAATAACTTGTATGATATCACATGGAATGTACACAGTGGTCCAAAGTTTACATACAACTTGCAGAATCCTGAAAATTATTTAATAAAATGTAATTTATTCAAATAAATTAAATTTAGAAGATTTGTTTTTAATTTAGTTCTGCCCCGACATATTATTTCACATATAGACCACAAAACAGAATAATAAAGGAATTTATTATTCTAATGCACTAATGCAAATGTAATCTAAAACAGAGCAACGCTATTAGCTGGTGAACGGTCTGATGCGAACAACCGAATTTAAAATTCGTATTTACGTGTTCAAAGTGATCGTGTTGACGCATCCAAATTTCACACTTTTCATGTTAAAAGTATTGTCCCCGATACGTCTTCACTGAACGCATCAAAGGAACGGTTTCAAATCGAAATCCAGTGGTTTAAAAGCCTTAACACGAATAAGAACGTGATTATATAATGTAATGCTAGACAAAGTATGACAAAACTAATGGAGTTCAAATTACACAATGTCAAATTTTTTTTTTAAAACAAAGATCTGCTATCTGAGACTCACAATCTGATTTCTAACTGTGCGGGTTTTAATGCCCATGACTCATCTGGGGGTGTGAATAAACTCTGTATGAACTCCTCTTATCTTTGAAAATGTTGAAATGTCCCAAAGTGTTTGCTTTTCATTTTGTTTCTTTGCAAAACTTTGGACAACAGCCAGTTTCCTACATCTGTGACTGTAACACAAAATATCACTTTCTGGGGTGATAAATCACAGACATTGTTTTGTTCATTTGAGGTCATATTATCATTAAGTGTTAACTTTGCTCTTGTGTTTTGTCATCAGAAGTGTGTGAGATAATTATTTCTTGTGAACTTTCAGTTAGAGATTAGATCATTTTACTGGAAAAATGTTAACAAACAAGTTCCTTTACCAACTGCTTCTGTTTCAGAGTCAAATACTATCTTGAGTTGTTAGTGTGACAGGTTAAAGTCTAAAAACACTTGTTTGGGTGTAGTGGAGTAGGCGGGGCGAGACCGTGGTTCGAGACCGGTGAGTAATTGTTAATGAGCGCCAGCTGTGCGTGCACCGGTCTCGAATCACGGTCTCGCCCCGCCTACTCCACTACATTGCGGATTATTAGTTTACTACACAAGTCATATTTTGCAGCTTTAAAAAAAACAGAAGTACACTTCAGGTACAGGAAGATTGAATTTGAACTATGACCTCAGACAGATTTGATAATGTAACTCCCAAAGTTTTGGTCATCAGTATTTATGTGCTGTTTATTGTCATAGAATATTGCAAATGTGACTCTAATATGTGAAATATAAAACAATAAGATGATCTATTCAGATGGTTTTTCTTACAGTAATGTTTCTCCTTTAATGAACACAAAGTGGGTGTCAGTCATTCATTTAATCATTTCTGTCCAGCACTCTTCATGTCTACGCACAATAGAACACAGTTTCATTAGGTCTATAGTCAGTTTATGGTGTGTGGGCTAGATCAGACAGAGAACACAGGTGTACACTGAACTCAACTTTACTACAGTATTTGATTCACATCATCAAATAACTCCTGATAAACATATTGAATGTGTTCTGTCAGTATGAACAAAGAGAGACACATTCAGAAGATCAACAGCTCACTGTTAATTTTAAACAAATTCTTGGATTGTTATTTACACAGCAACATCATCTGATCTCCAGAAACTGTCTGAGATGTTTTTCTTCTCGTCCTGCAGAAGTGACTCAGTGCTGGATGATGGCGTCTGTTAAGAAGCTCCTCATAGACTCACTGTATGATTTGGATAAAGCTCAGCTGAAAAGGTTTCGGTGTTTTCTGAGGGATGATTATAAGTTTCCAGCTTCTGGACTGGAGGAAGCAGATGTCTTAGATACAGTAGATAAGATGGTGGAGCGTGAGAAACATGAAGGAGCTGTGAACATCACACTGGACATCCTGAAGAAGATAAATCGGAACGACCTGAGTGAAGAACTAGAGAACAAACTCAAAGTAAAGAAAGGTACAGAAAATGAGTTTCATCTGATGTTAAAGTTCATGAGTCTGTTATTCTCTCTCCTTCATTTGACAGTAAAGCTGTTGATTGTGATTAAAGTGAGTTCAGAAACAGACTGAAGAACATCTTAAAACAGAAACATGAACGCTTATTGAATGGTGATGTAGAGACTGAACTGTATCAGTCTGGATAATGTTAAAACTGATCTCTACATGCTGGAGAACAAGACTGATGGAGCAGTGACATCACACATACACATATCACATTATTTTTCTGTTCCATCTTCAGTCCACACAAACAGTTTCCCTCAGATCACATACAGTAAAGAATAACGACCTTCAGAGGACTCAGATCTGGATTAAACACACACATGAGCCACAACTGAGCCAAATATCAGCCGAGAAAATAACTTATAACTGAACCAGAACAGAACTGAAATGAATTATCTTTCAGTAACAGTAGTGTTTCACTCAGAACTCTTGATAAGGAATCAATTTGATGAAGAAATAAATGACTGTGAGGTTAAAGCATTAAATGAGTCATGACAAGATTTTCCGTGATCTTTTCACATATAAGAGGTTTTGGTATCTAGGGAGCCCTTTTAGGTACATGGTGGTGGAAAATTTTATTTTTTAAAGCTTTTGCGTTATCTCGAAAACACATTTGCGTTATCTCGCAAAACTTTTGTGTTCTCTCGCAAACATATTTACATTATCTCTCAAACCATTTTGATTTCGGACAAACACTTCATGTTTAATGTCCTGCTGGCTGAGACTAGCTCGTAACCATTGGTTTATAGACTCAGATTCCCGGACTAATAACTAGTGAGCTAAATGTTCTTATAACACAAATGACACCTCATTCTACGTATCGTAAACAATGAACTTGAACCTGAGACAAGACGGAAGGGATCCTCTATAAAGGGCAAAACCCGAAGATCATTAGGCTACTAAAAATAGTAATTAACTTCAGTGCTACATAATGTAGTATAACTAAACCAGTTTAGATTCAGCAGGAGGCCATTAATGTACAATCTAAATGTTGGTGAGACTACAGTGTGTAACATTTAAGTTATTAATGACAATTTTTTTAATAACGGTTTTTGGATTTACAGTCACTTTGTAGACGGTCTCTTTGGACTACCCCATGTCACCTGCTCATGTAGAGATACATTTACATTCTCATTTTGAGGAAGACTAGGTTGTTGATCCTTGTCTAAGGAATAATGTGTTGTTTGTGTTATAACAACGTTTAGCTCACAAGTTATTGGTCCGGGAATCTAGTATGATCCGCTCCATTGTTAATGTATGGAGCGGAATAAAAGGGCACACCACCACCATGTCCCTAAAAGGGCTCCGTAGGTATCCTTAAGAACATCCGAGCAAGTGTAGTAACTTAAAAACTTAAAACACCAACGTCCAGGTCTTGTCACTACTTATTTATGTGTTAATTTTTTATGGACTAAACGAGAATCCAGCACACTGAAAGTTATTAATTTCATTTAAATAGTACTTTGCAACCGGTAATGACCCGTTCATACGTGAGTTTTTATTTAAATATATGTCAAATCATATGTAAATATTGCTGTTTCACTACACATGGTTCTAAGTTGTACCAAAAAATGGTGCCCATTTTGGTGCTATATAGAACCCTTTTTAGGTTTTATAGAACCTCAGAGGTGCTAAAAAGAACTATAACTTTATCAAAACAAAATAGGAGGGGTTGTAATTTAGTTATTTTTGTTAATTAATTCAATTAATTTTTTACAGATTTTACGATTTTCTATTTCAGTTTTAGCTTATAAAAACAAGAAGCAAGACATGCAAATCAAGTAATACTTTTATTTCCTATTGTTCACATCATTAAATGTCATGCAACATTCAATATATTTGAACATATTAATACCTTTCATAATCTTGCATTGGTGCAAAGCAGCTGTACAGAAAAAAAACATATAAGCCCTAAACAGAGACATAGGAAAAGTAAAGAAATAAGTTTAAGGTTATTTTAGCAGAAAAATAATAGAAATGTGAGAACATAAAAAGTATTGAAATAAAGTATAAATATTACCAGGAAAATTATAAAAATACATGATTACTATTTAAAGTTAACTTGTCAGCAATTTTATACAGCTAGCACTACAGCCATGAACTCAGACAAGCAATACAATGATTTAATATTATATTGTTTTCTGTATTAAGTGGCAGATAAGTACATGCATTATTATTATTTATTTGAGTTTCTGGCCAAACAAAAGTAGGGTTTGGTTCTGGCATGGGGCACAGATTTGCAGACCATGATCATCGCAGATTCCCACCACTTTCGATCTATGGCTGTGGTGATCATCCTTGAGCATTAGACTTAACCAGGGCTGTGTCTGTCAGGTGTTTTCAGGAGCCTGAAAATGAGACCTGAAGACAAAACAAATAGTTAGTGTAGAGGTCACTCTCATATGTTAAAATGATGTCTTGGCAGAAGTTATGTTGAGCTGACTCCTGCAGTATAAACATGTTTTTGGTAATAAAGATAATGTTTGGCTAAAGGTTTATTTGAAACTTTGATTACTTACCTTTGAATGTGTCACTGAGTTAGCCTCAACCGTCACAGTCAGACCTGCAGTGGTTTAGAGCTTTGCTTATAAGTCACCTTAAATAGAGACATGTACATATATGTACTGTTAGAACACACAAAACTTAATTTCCAAAATTATTTCAACTGTAACTTGCTCAACTCAACTCAACTTTATTTATAGAGCGCTTTTTACAATTTTCATTGTTACAAAGCAGCTGTACCTGAGACACATTGAATACAAGTATGAATTCTAAAGCAGCCCCCCCGGCCAGGCAGATAGTGCAAAACAATATGCAAACGGTGGTGAGGAACCCAAAACTCCCATCGAGGAAAAAAACCTCAGGGGAACCCAGGCCCAACCAGGGGATTCCAGTTCCCCTCTGGCAAAAGCTGCTGCCTCTGCACAAGCTCAACAGTGCTTGCACAACAAGGCTTAATAAAAATATAAAAATTAAAGATTATCATTAACAATCTAATAGCATTTGAAATGTTGTTGGAAAAACAAAGTTGTCGCGTCCTTTATCCAGCTCTATCCTCTTAGCTCTTGTCAGGTCACCACTTCCCATTCCCAGCTCTGCCATCAGGTCTGGGCATAAACTGCATCCTGCGGTAACCTTGGAACAAAGAGACAAGACTGGCTGAGAGTAGAGTACTGTTCTGCACTCTTTGATGCAACAAGTACATCATTTGTTGTTGGATGTGTTCCTGGTTCCGGTTTATCTAAATAATGCAGCCTAAATCCTCTGAGGATTAATATTATGGAGGTGTAGTGTATGCAAGAATAAAAAGATGAGTCTTTAGTCTAGATTTAAACTGACAGAGTGTGTCTGCCTCCCAGACCGTGCAGGGAAGAATATTCCAAAGTTTAGGCGCTAGATAAGAAAAGGATCTACCACCTGCACTTGATTTTGAAATTCTAGGTATTACCAACTGACAGGATGCCTGAGAGCGTAATGTACGTGGAGGTCTGTAATACAATAGAAGTTCATTCAAATATTTCGGCGCTAGGCCATGTAGGGCTTTATAGGTAATAAGCAAGATCTTAAAGTTAATGCGATGCTTTATAGGTAACCAGTGCAAGGTTGACAGAACCGGGGTTATATGCTCATACTTTTTTGTACGTGTAAGAACTCGTGCTGCCGCGTTTTGAACGTAGGGCAACCACCTAGAAGTGCATTACAGTAATCTAGTCTTGATGTCATGAATGCATGAATTAATTTCTCTGCATCTGACAGTGACAGCATATGACGTAATTTAGATATATTCTTAAGATGGAAAAATGCAATTTTACAGGTGTTGGCGACATGGCTTTCAAATGACAGAGTACTATCGAATACAACGCCAAGATTCTTAGCTGATGACGAGGATTTTATGGAGCATCCGTCAATCGTTAAGCAGTATTCTTGGTTGTTACGCATAGCATTTTTTGGTCCAGTAAGTAACACTTCTGTTTTGTCCGAGTTTAGTAGTAAAAAATTGTTACTCATCCACATTTTTAAGTCAACTATGCAATCCTTTATTTGATGGAACTGCTGGGACTCATGAGGCTTCGAGGAAATATAAAGTTGAGTATCATCAGCATAACAGTGAAAGCTTATTCCGTGTCGCCTTAATTATATCTCCTAGAGGTAGCATGTACAATGCGAAGAGCAGAGGCCCCAAGACTAAGCCCTGTGGTACACCGTAATGGACTTGTGATTTGCGGGACACCTCATTGTTTATTGCTACAAATTGAAAACGGTCGGATAAATAAGACTTAAATCAGTTCAGTGCTAATCCGTTAATGCCGACGTAATGTTCGAGTCTATGTAGAAGTATGCTATGGTCAATGGTGTCAAATGCAGCACTGAGGTATAGCAGCACCAATAACGAAATACAGCCACGGTCAGACGCTAAAAGCAGATCATTTGTAACTCTGATCAAAGCAGTCTCTGTACTGTGACATGCTCGAAATCCAGACTGGAATTCATCATTAATGTCATTCTTTTGGAGGAAGGAGCATAATTGAGTTGAAACTACTTTTTCCAGAACTTTAGATATAAAAGGTAAATTCGATATAGGCCTGTAATTCCCTAGTTCTTTAGGGTCGAGTTTTTTTTTTTTTAAAAGAGGCCTTATAACAGCCACCTTATATGCTTTAGGCACATGTCCTAATGTCAGAGATGAGTTAATAATACTGAGAAGAGGATCTATAATTTCTGGGAGCATTTCTTTCAGTAGTTTTGTAGGTATAGGGTCTAGCATGCATGTTGTTGATTTAGATGATCTAATGATTTTAGACAGTTCATCGTGATCTACTGTAGAAAATAATTGCATTTTCTCCTTAGGGGTGCTGCAGTTAGTTTGTTCAGAGGATTTCAGTACAGGTTGCATTGTTATAATTTTTTCTCTTATATCTTGGATTTTACTCGTGAAGTAGTTCATAAATTCATCACTGTTATGCTGATAATCAGAATCTGACGTCGATGACGATTTATTTTTTGTTAATTTAGCCACGGTGTTAAATAAAAACCTAGGGTTGTGATGGTTTTCCTCTATTAGTGTTGAAAAGTAGCCGGATCTAGACGTTTTTATGGCATTCCTGTAATTTTGAGTACTATCCTTCCATGCTATACGAAATACCTCTAAATTAGTTTTCTTAAAGTTGCGCTCCATTTTCCGGGACGCTTTTTTTAGAGTCTGAGTGTGTTCATTATACCACGGTGTTGGGCTGCTATTTTTAATTTTCTTTAAACGCAGAGGAGCAACTGTGTCTAATATTTCCGAGAAAGTAGAGTTAAAATTTTCAATAGTAGTGTCAAAGTCGTCAAAGTTTTTACTCATGCTAGATATTTGAGACAATTCAGGCAGATTATCGAGAAACGCATCTTTGGTAGTTGAAGTAATCGTTCTACCATATTTGTAACAAGGAGTTTGATTTGCAGCCGTAGGCCATTGAAGCAAACATAATATCACATAATGATCCGAAATGTCTTCACTCTGCTAAACGATTTTAACATCGTCCACATTTATACCATAAGAAAGTATTAAATCTAAAGTATGATTACGAAGGTGAGTGGGTCCTGACACATGTTGACTAACGCCCATGGAGTTAAGAGTTATTTTGAAAGCCAGTCCCAAGGCGTCTGTATACTTTGCCTACATGGATATTAAAGTCACCGACGACAAGGACTCTATCTGCGGCCAGTACTAGTTCTGATAAGAACCCACCAAAATCTTTAATAAAATCTGTGTGGTGCCCTGGAGGCCTATATACAATAGCTAGAATAAATTTTAAAAATGTTTTGTCCTTAGTATTAGGGGTCGATACGTGAAGTACCATGACTTCAAAAGAATTGTATTTAAAATTAGACTTCTGAGAGGTGATAAGAGAATTATTGTAAAGTGCAGCGACACCTCCCCCTCTACCTTTTAGACGAGGCTCGTGTTTATAGTAATAATCATGGGGAACGGATTCATTTAGAGTAATATAATCATCTGGCTTTAGCCATGTTTCTGTCAAACAAAGCATGTCTATTTTATGATCGGTTATCAAATCGTTAACAAAAAGTGCTTTATTTGAGAGAGATCTAATATTAAGGAATCCGAGTCGTAACAGTTGATTATCTGTATTTTGTTCATGTTTGATTTGTTTAACGTTTATTAAATTACTTTCAAGAGGTTTACGCAATATCTTACGCTAATCCGGGGGACAGACACAGTCTCTGTTTTATGTTGTTTGTAAAAAGGGATTATTACATGTTGTATATTTTGTGTATTCTGTAACGAGAGACGGCAAGCAGACAGTTGGTTAAACCATTCTGTCTCCTTCCTGACCTGGGCCCTAGGTAGTCAGACTTTAGCATTATTAAGACTGTGAGCCAAATTTCTAGAGAGGAGGGAAACCCCATCCCAGGAGGGATGGAGACCATCTCGTTCCAACAGGTCAGGTCTGCCCTCAAAACTCTTCCAGTTATTTATAAAATCTATATTATTCTGCAGGCACCACTCAGACAACCAGCCATTTAGTGATGATAATCTGCTATAAATCTCATCACCACGGTACGCAGTAAGGGGGACAGAGAATATTACAGTGTCTGACATCGTTTTTGCGAGCTCACACACCTCTTTAATATTATCTTTAGTGATCTCCGATTGACGGAGTCTAACATCGTTTGTGCCTACATAAATAACAATCTTACTGTATTTACGATTAGCCTTAGCCAGCACATTTAAATTTGACTTGATGTCAGGCGCTCTGGCTCCCGGTAAACATTTGACTATGGTGGCTGGTGCCTCTATGTTAACGTTCCGTACAATAGAATCACTGATCACTAGGGCACTTTCAGCAGGTTTCTCAGTCGGTGCGTCACTGAGCGGGGCAAACCTGTTCGAGACTTTAATCGGAACGGTTGAGTGATGTTTTGTCCTGCGACTATGCCGTCTCACCGTCACAAAGTTTCCCAGCTGCAGGGGATTTTCAACCAGAACCGAGCTGTGTGCGCTAACATTGCTCGCATCCGAAGTGTTTTCTACAGTCCTAACACTCTTACTATCCTCAAATAAAGATTGCTATCGTTTTAATGTGGAAAGGATATCAACTTGAAGAAATATGAATATATCGCCTTTAAAACATTCAGTTTGACACAGTTGTCAGACTTCTGAGCTGATCTGATACTTGGTTGGCACCACGAGAAATACCCGTCTCTTTCAAGTTCACTCCCAGCACAAGGTCATATACAAACTCTGAAATATCAATAAATAAACCTTTATACAATTTGAACACACATACTGTGGAAGAAACATGAAGGTAATGTTCATGAAAATATTTTAGAAAATTGGTTTATGGAAGTTCAACCTGTAGAAGTAAATATAATATAGATATAATATTTGTGATATAGATATAATATTTGTGATAAATATTGAGTAGAGTATATACATTTTAACTATCCTAAATAATTGGTAAAGCAGATTCCCATTAATTATTTAACAATAAAATATTTTAATTAAATTAAAAAAACATAAAATACACAATTAAAAACATTCCGAAGCTTACCTGTGGGGTGTCAGTCTGCAGGCACCTCAGCAGGACTGTTAAATCAGGACTTTGATTGAGGACAAACAACCAATCAGGAGGCAGCTTCTAAATGACTGATTTAATTTAAACCAAAAATGGCGGGAATAAAGAACCCTTTCCTAATACAAAGAACCATTTCAGCTGAAAAGAGGTTCTTCAGAAGACATGTTTCTAAGTAATACATTTATCATCATTAAAGAACCTTTTATGAACCATTTCTTTAGAGTTTACTGTATGGGCTCAAACACAAAATAAACAATCAATTAAAAAACTCAATAGCTTTTAAAGAGAATGTAGTCTTACGCAAAGCAAGATGGGAAGGGAATCCCTCTCATTGAGTAAATGAACAGTAATGCTGACACAGCAATGTAATGTCTTAAATGATGGAGGATTTAATCTTCTTGTTGTTTTGCTTTAAAGGTGCAGTTGACAGTAAAGCTGTTGATGTGGATTACGGTGAGTTCACCAACATACTGAAGAAGTTATTAAAACAGAATTATGAGAGAATATTGGACGGTAATTCAGATACCAGCCGTCAGAGATACCTGGAAGATATTTACACAGATCTCTACATAATGGAGAATGAGACGGGTGGAGTAGTGAATTTACATGAAGTGAGACAGATTAAATCAAACAGAACTGCTGCTGATGACACGTCAGTCATGTGTAATGACATATTTAAAGTCCAGCGTGATACAGGTCGACAAAACAGAAAAGTGCTGACGCTGGGCATCGCAGGTGTGGGCAAAACTGTCTCTGTCAGTAAATTCATCCTTGACTGGGCTGAAGGAAAAGAAAATCAGGAAATCGTCTTTATTTTTCCTCTGGCTTTCCGTAAACTGAATCTGATTTCAGGAAACCGCAGTCTATTGGAACTGATAAATGAAAACTTCTTTAGTTCTGATAAACAACTGTCATCACTGCCTAAAGAAGAAGGTAAAGTGATGTTCATCTTTGATGGTCTGGACGAGTGTCGCTTCTCTTTGAGCTTTAAGAACAGTGAGGGATTTACAGATGTTACTAAAGAAACTACATTGGATGTCGTAATAACAAACCTGATCAAGAAAAATCTGATTCCCTCTGCTCTCATCTGGATCACCTCTAGACCAGCAGCAGCCCACCTGATACCTCGACTCCACATTGATCAGGTGACAGAGTTACGAGGATTCAATGATGAGCAGAAGGAGAAATACTTTAAAAAAAACAGCAAAACTGACATGTCAGAGAGAATCATCTCACACATCAAGACATCCAGAAGTCTGTACATCATGTGTCATATTCCCGTCTTCTGCTGGATCTGTCTCAATGTTCTCCAGCCTCTGATCACTCAAGAGAATCAGGACAAAACTCCCACAACTCTCACAGGGATGTACATCTACTTCTTACTCTCTCAGATGGAACAGATGAGAGCAAAAGAACAAAATGACGATCTTCCTCAGACTTTCGAAGATGTTGTTCTGAAGCTCGGGGAACTGGCCTTCAAACAGCTTCAGAAAGGAAATCTGTTTTTCTATAAAGAAGATCTTGAGGAATGTGGGCTGGATGTCCGTGACGGTTTGGTTTTCTCTGGGTTATGCACTCAGATGTTTCAGGCAGAAAAGCCAGTTTCTGGGAGAAAGGTTTTCAGTTTTGTACATCTCAGTGTTCAGGAATTCCTCGCTGCTCTTTACGTGCTTCTCATTTACAAAAACAAAAAAACAAACCCATTCCGACTCACTCTGCGAAACAAACTAAAAATGACATTCAAGAAAAATTCACTGGTTGACCTTCATAAGACTGCTGTTAAAAATGCTCTTCAGAGTAAGAACGGACACCTGGATCTTCTCCTGCGGTTCCTCATGGGTCTCTCTCTGGAGTCAAATCAGAATGAGCTGAAAGAACTTCTGCCCTCAATGAAGATCAAAGCAGAAGACATGAGACAGACTTGTGAATATATCAAACAGAAAATTAAGAATGAAGAATCATCAGAGAAGAGCATCAATCTCTTCCACTGTCTGAATGAACTGAAGGATGATTCACTGATCACAGAAATCCAGAAGTATCTGAATTCAGAAGATCTTTCAGCACAAGATCTCTCTTCTGGTCAGTGGTCTGCTCTGGTGTTTGTGCTGCTGATGTTTGAAGAGACTCAAGAGATGTTTGAGATGCAGAAATACAGACGATCTGATGAAGCTCTGATTCGACTTCTGCCAGTGATCAGAAACACCAGAAGAGCTCTGTAAGATTCATCTCTACATGCATTCGTATCAACACAACACTGACACACTTGAGTAATCTGTTATAATGAAACTTTACATCAAACAACATGTATTACTGTAAAACATGATATTTCTAAACCTGGACAATGTTTTTCCCTAAATGTTTGAATTAAATGTAGGTTGTGCATTAAATATTATAATAAAAGTTATATTAGTTTGTCTGTAGATTGACAACCGCGGCCATTTTTTGTCCCTGAATTCATTGTTTAAATTAAGTTATCAGAATATATGAACAATCTCAATATTAACACAAACAAGTATTTGTGTTCAATTCTTATTTGTAAACACATGTGATGCTTTTAGCTTTACTGCAGCTGTTTGTTCACATGATTTGTGTGTTTTATGTATGTGTTGTCTATTAAAGCACTAAGTATTTCATTTGAATGTGTTGCTTGTGTTTTTCCTGCACACAGTCTTCAGAACTGTAATCTGACTGATGAGTGTTGTGTAAATTTGTCTTCATGTCTACAATCATCATCGTCTCTGAGAGAGCTGGACCTGAGTAACAATGATCTGAAGGATTCAGGAGTGAAGCTGATCTCTGATGCTACAAAGACTCACAACTGTCAACTACACACCCTGAGGTCAGACACTATACTAACATAATTGAACATGATTTTGGAATGTTTTTTATCTTTTAACTCAATACAGGTCAAATAATCTCTATTAATACATGTGTCAGGTTCTTAGAGGTCATAAAGCATCTGGCCCACACCACGTCTCAATCAGGTCGAGCTAAAGCGTCACTTTCCCAGGAGTAAGTAGCTGAAATATAGGAATACTACATGAAAAGAAGTGAGTTCTAGACCTTAGAAAGTAAAGCAGTAAAAGAGGTCTTATAGAGTCCAGCCGCTCCCACAGAGGTGTTAGTGACCCATAGTGTCCATTTTCACACTTAGACAGTTCACCAGGAATGGTGTGGGTTTGTGGTGAAACTGCATATTACCATTTAGATGCAGGGGAATGGAAAGGTTGTTGTTATGCTGCTATTTTGTCCACAGGAACTAGCATAATGGAAAAGACAAATCTGGACACATCTCTGAATAGACATAAAAGGGAAGTAAAACTGCCAAATTATTAAGCAGGCCATAAGATTAGTGATCCATGGACTACTCCTTGGGAAAACGTGGGATGGTCCCTAGCAGGTTTGTTTACAGGAACCGGTACTACTGTTGCTCTGAATAAAATTAATGGTCTGGCATGGCAAGTTCTTTCTTTGGAAAATGACACAGCACAAGCTTTAAACTTAATCTCTAACGAATTAAAGAAAATGAGAGTTGCAGTCGTGCAACATAGACCTGCTTTGGATATATTAACAGCAGAGAAAGGAGGAGTGTGAAAAATGCTAGGAGTATCTTGTTGTTTTTCAATTCCAGATTATGCAGACAATATCACCGACGTTGTGAAGCACATGAGAGAATCAGTTCGTGAACCCACACCGGTAGATGCAACATGGTTTCAATGGTTGGACAGCCTATCCGGGGGATGGGGATATTGGATAACCAGTACAGTAATTCCAGTTGTGATGACCATCTTAGCCTTGTTATTATTTTTGCCATGCATGTTGCAGTGTGTGGTGGGATGTGTTAAAAGATCTGTTACTTCCTTTACAACCAAAGGAACCGATCGAATGATGTTAGCAAAAAGAACGACTGACGTCAACCAGGCTATGCTGGTTAGACGCACATCTAAAGGTTATCGTCCGAAAGATCAGAATCAAACTTGGGGATCCATATTTGATCATAACAGCGATACGGACGAGGATGATATTGATTGTGTTCAAACGCAGGAGTTAGAACCAGAACCAATACCGATGATAGAAGAACCAAGAAATGTTGATGGACGTGACAATGTAATGGAAGGAGATAATGGGCTTGACGATTCGGTAATTGAGATTGGCACGGTAGATGATGAAGAGTAGATATAATTATGTTTATGTTTTCGTTTTTATTGAGGGTGATTGGTGTTGTTATGTTTTTATTACAAATCAGTCCGATTGATCTTTTACCTCAAAGAGCAGCTTGCAAACCAGAAAACCACATAAAAATACGCAAAGGCAACTATCCTTTTATTAAAAATTTTGTATTAACCTTTTGATTAACCTTTTGTACTACTCTATATATATTTGTTCTTTAAAGGGACACAGGACTGCTTGTAAGACCGTTGGTCTGAAAGTGGCCATTGTGAGAATCTGGATTTCGTCCTGTCCTCTACAAATATTGCATCTGTGTTTAATACAAAGTTCATGTATCATATGTATTCATTCCTATTAATTCCTATTAATATTAGCTTCTATTCATATAAGATGTGCCTTTCATTCTTGTTGTTTAACCTCGTTGGAAGTTCTATCATGTCATGCTGTCTTATGTTGATATAAGTATCTGTTGTTCTCCATATCAAGGTTCCTAATGATGCCTATGGACGATTGTTCTGTTATTGTAATATTGAATATGTAATCATATCTGATTGTTCAGGATGAAAGACTAAACAGAAAGTCTGGTGATTTTCCACTGTTTTGGTGGTTTTATATGACGCCTCCTAAAACAAAATTATAAGTATTAGTCCTAAAACAATAAACATTGGACTCTGATTGAACAAGCACTTGTGTCTGTGTCAAACTTTGTCTCCTGGATCCAGAAACTCTGTGTGTTCCGTCGACTAGACTCTTCAACCGTAGAATATTGTTAGACAAGGGGACATAAGAAGTTTACATTCTTTCAGAGAGAGAGATAGATAGACTGGCATTCTAGATATTTAATCTGAATGATAAATCTCTCTCTCTCTCTCTCTCTCTCTCTCTCTCTCTATGTCTCTCTCTCTCTCTCTCTCTCTCTATCTCTCTCGCTTTATTGGCATGATATTTCAAATATAGTATTGCCAAAGCATTTTGCAAGTAAATATGACAGTATCACTGTTGACTTACATCACTGCAATTACCTTCAAATAAACAGTCTGTAAATCTATAAAAATAAATAAAAGTGCATGAGGAAAATAATTAAAATACATTTTTCCATAAAATAAAACATATTTCATGAATTATCCTTTTCGTATAAGGTGAATAGTATATACATATTTTGCAGTATAAATATATGTCAAATATTATAGAGAATCTTACTATAGAGGTTGTCAGACATCCAGCCACTCCAGCTCCAGGACTTCCTTTAAAAAGTCCAATCAGAGTGAGCCTTATATCACCGAAAAGGTCATGTTGTGCAGTTTAATATGAGGCAAAGCTCAAGGCGTTGTGTTGTTCGCAGCCTGAGACAACAGGTATCAAATAGGTCAACAGCCAATCTGCCCTCTTCTGTGAGTCGAGGCTAAGACTGAAACCCATGTGCAAGATGTTAACCTGGTCTCACCCAAAAACTGCAGAGAATACTGCTTGATTTGGGTATATTGTAATGATTAATATTACCTTTCCCTTTGTGCTAAATTAATGTGTTTGGCCTTGATGGAAAGGGGGGATTCATGGCTACAATTTGTTGTATCACAACTGAACTTCTGAGTCTCATATACGCTCGAGAACAGGGGTGAAATGAGGCCTTTTCGAGGTCATTCAGGTCAAACTGATAATTTTGGTTTGAAAATGGCCCAATATTCGTGTAGACGGCCCAACTGAGAAAATCTTAATAGCTCAGATTCACAACTGAGAAAATCTTAATAGCTCAGAGTCTTAATAGCTTTCTTCTCACTGGAGTTTGGTGTGGAGGTCAAATTCTTTTTTTAATTATTCATCATATTTATACTTGAGATGTTTGTCAATCTCTTTGTATATGTCAGGGTTGTGTTTCGAGTCAGATTTAGCTTGAGTTTCATTTATTAGCTGGGCTGTGAGTATGTTTAGAGGATGAGATACTGCGGGGCTTTCATTAGCAAGTAAGGCTTTATATTGAATGGCTGCATAATCTATGCTTTGAATTGATATATAATATTTGTGTTTGAAGCAATGTTGAATGTGCATCAGGTATTAGATGACGGACGTTTGGAGATAAAATACAGGTATCAATCTGCCCTCTTCGGTGAGTCGAGGCTAAGACTGAATCCCATGTGCAAGATGTTAACCTGGTCTCACCCGAAAACTGCACTGAGAATACTGCTTGATTTGGGTATATTGTAATGATTAAAATTACCTTTCCCTTTGTGCTAAATTAATGTGTTTGGCCTTGATGGAAAGGGGGGATTCATGGCTACAATTTGTTATATCACAACTGAAGTTCTGAGTCTCCTATACACTCGAGAACAGGGGTCAAATGAGGCCTTTTCGAGGTCCTCAGGTCATTCAGTAAAGCTTAGCTGTTATCAAACAATCTGTATTGTAAAGCACAATATAAATAAAGGGAATCAAATAAATGAATCAATGGATTAAGGGAAATTTATTTTTAAAACGGTACAGAAATATGTATAGCAGCTTTGTAGAAATACATTTCAGAAATGTACATAAAAAAATACAGTTAGTTAAGCATGTCGAGTCGTCTCTTCACAAAAAGCGCTATATAAATAAAGTTGAGTTGAGTTGATAAGACAACAATGTGGTGGAGAATTACTATCAACATGGAGGAAGTCAATAAAAAGAAAAACAAATGGAAAGCAGATTAGCAACTGACCTTGTTTTACAGGTGACCTTGCTGTTAGACTTGGCCACTGGTTTTCTGATAGAAGCGAGGAGGTCGAGGTAGGCTTGGCACTTCCTGTAGAAGTCAGGATCTGCTGCAGCCAAGTTCAGATGGGTCTTCAAATACTGAACAAACCGGATCATGTTCTTGAGATAGTTTAGAATGGTTGATGGGCTCATTTCAGCGCGCCGGAGTTGGGTGAGGTAATCCTTGGTCTCAGTGGATTTAAGCAGGAAGTCCAAGCTAACTTCATCCCCACTTGGCTGGATGAACCACAGCATCCTGGATACGTTGTCTACCTGTGATGAAAGAAAAAGAGAAGTGTGAGATGCAGTGAGACAAAAAGCCACACACCAGCCATCCACACACAGACACCCCTAAAGCTGGGTTTTTATCTGAGTTCCCTTCTTTTATGGAACGTAATAGCTGCTCTACATGTGCTGTGCTACTATATATTAAAACATTTCCAGTTACAAAGAGCAATACGGAACATACTAAAAAGAAACGCAAATGGGATATATCTTACCTCCTGCTGGTAGTTTGGGACCTGCAGAGTGTTGATTAAGTAGCCCTTACTTTTACTTTTGCCATGTTCGGTCGCTTGGATCGGTGGTGCTGCCTTTGGAGCTGCTGTCTTCCGCCACCAAGATGCCACCAGCCGCTTCAGAGCTGCAACCGGCTGCTCCAGAAAGTTTATTGGCTGTAAGAACGGCAGCTGTGCTGATGGACGGCTCTTCAGACTCCAGGTCTGCCTGGTCAGAAGCATTAGCTACAAAAAAGTTTCTTTGGCGCAGCTCTTCCAGAAGAGCCAGCCTGGACGGTCCGTTTGGGTAACGTTTCACCATCTCCGTGTAGTCCCAGTTGACTACACGGAGTTACAAATATAAACTTGAAGTAAATGTGTGCTTAAAACAAGCAAAAAAATAAAAAAATCTGTCAATATAATAAGAAAAATTCTCTTGAAATAAGTTTACTTTTTCCATAAACACTTAATTTTAGAAAAGTTCTCTTGTTTCACTGGCAGATTTTTTTGCTTATTTTCCTAGGTAATTTTGCTCAAGAAAATATTTAAGATTTATTTTAGATATATTTTTTTTTTTACTGAAAACAAGACAAAAATACTAAGTAAGAAAGACATTTTTGCAGTGCAGTGAGCAACCGACCTTGGGTCCTTTGAAAGGCGCTATATAAATTAAAGTGATTATTATTATAGCTCATCTATTTATTAAATTGTATTTATATAGCACTTTTCACAATTGTTTCATTGTGTCAAAGCAGCTTTAGATTAGATTAGATTAGATTAGATTCAACTTTATTGTCATTACACATATACAGGTACAGTGTAACGAAATGTAGTTAAGGTCTAACCAGAAGTGCAATTAGCAAGTGCAGATATACAGTGTGAATAAATACAGAATACAATATTAGGAAAATAATTTACGATGGGCATGTACTATGAAAATATGACAATCGGTATGTACTATGAACAATATATACAGAAGGCTATATACTGTGAACATTAATGTACAGGAGGTTATGAACAGATAACAATATAGACTATACAATAGTGCAAGTGACTTGAGTGTGCATTAGTTACAGACATTAGCTATTAAAGTTACAGTGCAGTAGATGAGTTGATGTGGTTATTAAAGGTACAGTGCAGTACATGAGTTATTGAAGTTATAGTGCAATACATGAGTAGATGCAGTTATACATTTACAGTGCAGTAGATGAGTTAATGCAGTTATATACATTTACAGTGCAGTAGATGAGTTAATGCAGTTATTAAAGTTACAGTGTTACAGTTAAGTTACAGTTACAGCTTTACATTAAAAGCAGGAGAAACACAAAAAAAACGGTGGACAACATAAGAAGCAGAGTACAACGGCTAAGATTAAACCGTACTGAGCGTAGTAACGTTAAATAATAATGTAAGGCTTCAATAATAATTTATCATAGCTTTATACAGTGTGATGGAGTTACTTTACACAATTTCACTCATATCTGCAGTGCATTTCAATTAAAAATTTAACCGTTTCATAATTACAGTACAACTGTGTTTTTGGAGATGTGAATTAAATATTTGAATTGTAATTGTGATGTTTCAGCGGAGCGGTGAGTGTGTAATTGTGCACTATTTACGCATTCAGGCGGTCTGCAATACTTTGCCACGCTTTTTCTCTTTGCTTTATCACTGTGGCGGTGTTGCCTTTCTTCTTAATTATATCTTTTACCTCCTAGTATGCCTCCATGAGGATTTATGCTTCCGACGGGGAAAAGTATGCGGATCTAGTTGCCATGGTAAATCAGTTAATCTGTGATCTGTGGCGGGGTCTATCTGAGTGAGGCGTGAGCGCCCACCTATCCAGGATTGGTTTCACCTGGCTTAATGAATCCGTGTCTGCTCATCCTGGCTTGGTCTTTGTGCAACCAATTAAGCCTGGACGCACATGTTTTGGCTTCATTGAGCTCAGCTGAGTCATTTATCCCGGATGTCTTAATTCTACTTTTGTGCAACAGGCCTCTGTGATTTGAGAACAGCAGGGTGTCATGTGAGCAGGATAACAAAACTCCTTGCAGGGATAGGCCTGTAACAGGTGTGTACAATGTCCTGAAGAGTTTAGCTCCAAATGGGCTCAACACCTGTTTGGAAGTTTCTAGTCTGCTTTGTGAAACCTTGATTAGCTGTTCAGGTGTGTTTGATTAGGGTTGAAGCTAAACTTTGCAGGACACAGTTCCTCCAGGACTGACTTTGGACAAGCCTGGCCTACAACAAAAGTCTTAAAATATAAACTGTCAAACAAGACTGACAGATCATAAAAATCATCTTATTTGATTGACTGGTCAAAAGACTTGTCTGGGATAGTAGGGGGACAGTCACACTTTGATAAGATTCCAAACCTCAAGTCTCAATTCACTCATTTGCATGATAAAAGCCATAAAGCATGGAAACAACACTCTTAGAAGAAAACTCCACAAACAACATCTATATTATCTCACTCTATTTTAAAACCGCTATCACAAGATGAAAACACCTTTTTTATTAGGTAGTGATGAGGGGGTGAAGGTATTTAGACCCACTGAAGGAAGAGTTGGGGTCAGAAGAGACCGTAACAACAGTCATAAAATATAACTGTCATCAGGGTTCACAGGTCATAAAAGTCTCTGCTTGAGTGACTGGTTGACATAAACTTTGACAGGTGACCATAAATCAATCAAACTTTTGACACACAGTATAGTAAACACTGCTCGCAAACGCACGCTCGCACGCACGCACACAAGACGCGCGCGCGCTAAGAAAAAACAGTTTTTTCACAGACTCCAAAACGTAAAGAAGATAAACGCGAGTTATTCCCTAAACTAAGCGTGAATAAGAAACCGGAAAAGCGGATGCTTCGCGTTTTTTAAGGTGGAACGGAAAGCGTCAATAAAACAATAGGAATAAATTAAACGTCACATGCTTTGTTTATGGTGAATGTGCGAAGCTAGGCAACAACGATCGTTTCTCTTATGTGACGTCCTCGTCTACACACTTTTTTGCTTCCAACTCAAAAGTATACAAAAACAGTCCATACTTTTAGTACGTAATATAACAAGGCGAATTATGACGCAGCAACAGTCTCTCTAATTGGGCAGACGAGAGCATAAGCCCCGCCCCTCTTGATAAAGTACGAGTGGTAGCGGAACAGGTAGAATATATGAGCACCGCAGTTTAAATCATCTCACAATAGATTCACGAAACAAGTGGAAAACTCGAGAAATAAAACTGCTTTTAATGAAGACTGTGAGAAAGTTAAACTTTATAAACCGCGTTATGAGACGAGATGATGAGAGACTGAATCTTTACCTCAGAGGAACATTTATTTCTTTGTTCTTTAATGTAAATTTCTCCTCGGTGAGTATCACTGTTTTTATGATAATTGTGTTTATTAAAATCTAATGTTGAAATTGACTATTTAACGGGTATTGAACAGAAACCGATTTAAATTCAATGTATGATGTAAAATGCGGTTCGAAAATGCTTTGTTTGAGTTTAATAATGTATAAAGTGATGTTTGGAGGTTTCAGAGAATTATATCTCAATACAGTATAGTGAGATGTGCTAATATGTGCTGTGGGGTATCCACCATGTGACGCTAGCTTTGCTAGCTCTGTGCATAGACTCCATTGTAAAATCAAATTGGCGATTAGCACGTTTGATATATGTGTGCTAGAAACGTTAAATTGCGCATGTTTGAAATGTTGTGAATTCATTCTTGATTTAAACTTATTTCACATAATAACTGTAAAAATATTTATGTAAATTATAAACGATGCCCAGCTAGACAAAATAAGTGACTGTTACGTAACGTCAACGTAACATTTTGATCAAATTTATGTCGTGGCGACGTAATCTTGTGACGTAATCTGCCGGTCTTGGTCACGTCGTGACAACGTAAAGGATATAACATTTTTAATTATTTTAATATTTTATCTAATATTATTTGGGCGGACATGCAGCAAAACCAATCAGAGAGTCTAAACCAATCAGAGAGTCTAAACCAATCAGAGAGTCTAAACCAATCAGAGATAGTGAAGGGCGGACCCCCTCTGATTGGCTGTGGTCCTGATATTCCTGCACGTGTGTGTACCAGAGGTCACATTAACCCAAAATTCTGTGACATTGACAGAATGTTTGTTAGTTTCCTTGTGTAGTGATGATGACAGATCTCTTGTTCTTTAAGTGTGTCCTGAACCATTTACCTTACTTTCCTTTTGTTCAAACGGTTTTGTTCAGTATTTTTATAGACTTCAACATTACGAAATGTCATTTATATTAAATTATTATAAGAGTAAATCTCTTACCACTATAAAGTGACTTTAACTTGTGATACTGGACTGTTGTGCTTTTATTTTCATCACTTAACTTTAAACACGTTTTTCTCCAAATCCGTTAATAAAAATCATAGCGCTTCAGCCGACCTCAGCCATAACTTTAGTGAAATTTTACTTAATAATCAATTATTTTGATTTGTTTGTTGGAGAAAGAAGTAAACTCCACTTTTAAATGTTACTATGGTTGATATGGGATTTTCATAGAGCTGAATTGTATTTCAAAAAATGTCCGTCTATTATAATGATGACATCATTTCATGTCTCTTTGTGTTTAAGACCGTTCTCCAGACGTCGACAACAATTCTGAAGAAGACGATGACAGTTATTTTTTAGAGCAGGAGGTCAGTGATGATGCCGTTCAGGGTCAGGTCAGCACTTCTCATTATGTCAATCATCACAACAAAAATCCACTGCAGTTTATTATTGTATTGTATGTTTCTGTCAGAATAAATACAGTCTTGTGTGTTAACAGTGGATATGAACAGAAGTTCAGATGCGTCTATAGCGCTTCACTCTACAGCTGTTGTAAGTACACATTTTGATTATGACTCATGTATAAATGTGACTATTACACTTTACTAATAGTACAGAAACACAACATATAGATATAAATGACACAATGATGATGATCACTGAACTGAATCCACTGTACTGTGACTCTCTGTCACACATCAGTTCACATGTGTTATCAGCAGCTTGTTTCTGATGTGTCTTAAGTGGTCGTTATCACGGCTACATGTCTGTTTCTGTGGCTGTGTGCTAGTGTTTATTTGTGTGTGCAGGAGCAGACGGCTGGGGGGGATGTCACATGTGACGGGGATGTGAACGCAGACAAATCAGCAGCAAACATCGGCAAACTCTGCAAGGCCGAGTCTCAGACTCTCATGTCGTGGAGACGCTGTGTCTTTCGTTGCAAAAAGAAAGACCCTTTGTTTGCCCAGCCAAAATGACACAACTGAAAAGGAATGGTTCAATTTTATTTACAACACTGTTCAAGTTTGTGTAGCTCATTTCCAGACGGCTGCTTCACGAACGCTTTGGTTAAAAGTGGGGCTATTCCAACCATTAAAACTTTACAAGGACAGTCTGGAGCTTCCGATTTGCAGCCTGTAAGTATATTTTCATTGTAAAACACTTTGTTACGGACTAACGTGAGTTGACTTTGTCGTATGTTTGTGATCTGCAAATGCAGACATGCGCGCAACGTGAAAAAAGACAACATGAGTCCTAATAATGAGTAATAATGTTCCACTAGAGGCAACAAATGTTGTGTTTATATTGTCTTTTATTAAGTATTTATTTAGGGTTTAGGGTTTATTGTCTTTGTTGAGTTGCGATGAGACGTGGCCTAACACTGGTTGATCAAGAAGGGCAAAAGCGCTCGCGTAATTTTATTATGTTGCTCGCGTTGTTTTATAATGTAACCATTCCCTGCTGTAGTGTGAGCTTTTTAACATCGTATATAAAACAGGGTGTCCGCGGATCCTTAAAATGTCTTAAAAAGTCTTAAATTCCATAATGTCAAAACAAGGCATTAATTAGCATTACAGTTTTTCTCAAATGCTTTGGCTCATTTCTTGAAACAGAAACTACATTCTCAAAATTCTAAGATCATTTGGCAAAACAGTCTTACAGTTCAGCACAACACTATAGCTCACTTGCAAAAGCTAATATCTCTCCCAAAACTTTTCACTCATGCCTCAAAACTTAATTCCTTTCCCATATAAAGAGTCATTGCCACGAAAATGACAAAGATCCTTCTCAAATGCTTTGGCTCATTTCTTGAAACAGACCGGACGTTCTCAACACTCTTGGTGCTTTTGCCAAAATAACGTGGATGGTTCGGCACAACACCATGGTTCACCTGCAAAAACTCATACCTCTCTCATGTGTCAAAACTAAATTTCCTTCTCTTTTAAACAGTCAGTGCCCCCAAAATGGTTCTCCCCTTTGGCATTGTGTAAGCACTATATCAAAAATTCAAAATATTTAGATGTTTTGTCACTATGGCAGAGGACCATTTAAACATCCCTCATGTCCACCTTTCAGTCTTGGCCCATTCCTTCATTGACAATAGTTACTGTTCTGTTTTTTGTCTAGCTAACAGAATGCAATTGTGTATAAAACTGAAAAAAAGAAATAGGATATTAGGGTAAGAGTAGTCTCCAAGCTTTGACATAACACATTTTAATCATTATCTTTCACACATAAAGTTACGTCAATACATAAGAGTAAAATGAAAATGTATATAACATAATATATTGTAATATAAATACACAAATAAAAAACAATTCAAATGATATGCAGCCTAGAGTGCTGTAAATAAAGCTGGAGTTTCACAACTAACAGTTCTTCACTGGTCGCTGTCTTCATCCTCACCCTCCTGTCCATCCACACGCTGCTGTCTGTCTGGCCACAGATTCTCGTCCACATCACAGCGTATATTCTCTCTTTACATTTACATTACATTTAGTCATTTGGCAGACGCTTTTATCCAAAGCGACTTACATTGCACTTCTTACAGGGACAATCCCCCTGGAGCAACATGGAGTAAAGTGTCTTGCTCAAGGACACACTGATGGTGGATACTGGGATCGAACCAGCAACCTTTGATTTCCGAGATCAGTGGTTTAACCCTCTTGCAATGCAACGAGGGAAGAAACGGCTTGCATGTCTCAACCGTCCCCTACACTAATCTCCTGTAATATCCTCACACGCAGTGTCCATTGCATGGAGCAGTGACCTCTGATCTTGAGCCCGATGCTCATACACTCTCTACCTCCAAGCGGAGAAAAAGGAACATTAGGCTGCACTCGGCGACCTACCTCTGCCATTGTGAGGTCACGGTCGATGACATGGTTTCTAATTGTGGACCGAATTTCATCTGGGACAGCATGGTGTCTTGGTGCTCCCCTGCCTCTTCCCCCTATTCCACCACCACGCACCCTTACTCCTCCTCTTCCTCGAGCAGGCAGTTGCCCTTGTTCATTTTCTTGGCCAGGTGCCTCCATGTTCAGAAATTATACAGGTCCTGCACGGTCAAGCTCTTACAGTTTTTCTCAATTGCTTTGGCACATTTTTCGCAACAGTCTTAACATTCTCTAAACTGTGAGTGCAAATGTCACAACTGTTTGCTGGAACCTTAGAACTTTATTGCATGTGTGCAAAATGAAGTTTCTCACCCAAAACATTTAATTCATGCTTCAAAACCTAGTTATCTTGTCAGTAATTTGGCCAAGGCCACCAAAATATAAAGTACTTTTGTCATCATGTGAGCCACACTGGTCAAAATGTTTAGTTGTTTTTTCACCATGACCGTCACCCATGGAAATAAAGGTTTCATAAAAAAAAAATTGAGAAGAGTCAATGGTACACAGAAAAAAAAAGTAAATGAACATTTTGATTTATTCAGTACATTTATGTTTGTGTGTGTATTACATGTAAACTGAAATCTTGCTTGTCCAATTGCTGTACATTTCATATTTCTAATGGTATGTTACAACAAAAATACAATAGTAAATAACTACAAAATAACCTCCATGAAAAACTAACTATTCTTGTCGGACATCCTGTCGCTCTTGTTGGTCAGGCCAAAGATTTTCATCAACATCACATCTTATGTTTTCCATTGTCATGCACCGGGGAAAAAATCTCCTTGAATGCCGCACCCATTGTCAGGATCTGCAAGGAAGACAATGCAGGGAGAACCCAATATGCAGGCAGAGACAGGCAGTGGATGAAGGGGTTAACAGATTTATTATATATATATAACAAGACCAAACGGCAAAACAAAAACCCACGAGGGGGAAAACAGGACAGGATAATATATAAACTTAAACAAGGACTAGGACACTGACTTACAACTAAACTAAGAAAACAAACACTTGAGACAAACACTAAACTGACACTTACTATACACGAGGGAACAGGAACAAGGAAACAAGCATAAGGCAAAAAGGCATTCACAGGAACAGGAACAGACTCTAACACAGCACAAAGCAAAACAACTGCAAGGACCAACAGTTACAAGTACAGCTTACAATGCACGAGCCCAGGACAAAGAAACATGAGGACTCTTTATGGGGAACAAACACGATAATTAATAGGGACCAGGTGACACATATCAAACACTAAGGGAAGGCTAACGAGACTGAAAGGGCGGGGACACAGACGAGACTCGGGGAGAGTATTGAAAGCCACAAGGTCAAAATGTCTCTCCCCACATGAAACAGAGGATCCTGTATGATTCCACCTCTAGAACAAGAAATACCTGACAAGGTGAGGTGGAATCATGACACCCATCCCCTGCAATGATCAGCTGTGATGTCCTCACATGCAGCATTCATGGCATCCAACAGAGACATCTGATCTTGTGGTCTATGATAGGGCTGCACGATTTGAAGAAAAAATCTAATTGTGATTTTTCTGACCAAAATTGAGATTTAAAATGCAATTTGACTACTATTTCAAATAAAAAGAGCTAGGTTTGTTGTTTTTGTTTTAATAGCATTCATCAAAGAAAGACATGCAAAAATGTCATGACAAATTAAGAGAATAACAACAGTATTTTAAATAGTTAAACTAACAAGTATAAACTAGGGATGGGCATTTAAGGCAAAAATAATATTAGAAGATCGATGAGAACTATTCGAAGATTATTCAAAATTCGCACCCCTCCCCCATATGGACGCAATTACAGAATTGCACGCACATAAACGGAGAGAGAGAGACCACTTTAAATCTGTGACGACACACTGCTTTATTTATTATGGAATAGGCAATCTTACATCAAGCTAAACATTAAGATAACGCACTGAAACATTAATATATTAACAACCGAAAGACAGCACTTATTAACAGTACGTCGATCAGCTTCAACCGCTCATAATGCTACGACATTTCCTTTTAAAATATGAGCATGCACATTTATACCAACAAGAAAAACAGCAGGGTGATTGATCAAGGAAAATATAATAAAGGCATAAATATTTTAGACCAGACATGCGATAAAACATATTAACCGTATGACGGCATTTATTAACAGTCCTGAACGATTTAATGAATTAACAGCTCAAAAGGCTTCAGTTTTTATTGTCATGAAAAAGTTTCTCCAGACTGGCAGTGATCGTTTTTCTAGACTAACAGTAAACTCGGGCTGTACACATTTTTAAAGCCCTCTCCTTCGACAAAGCTGATCGGAAGCGAATCCTTAGCGATCATTTTAGTAATTAAAGCCGTTATTTGCTCCGCCCGTCTGGCATCCAAATCGGTTGGCCTGCATTCGTCATAGAGTAGTCTGTGATACCTCTGCAGGTGTTGATAGAGATTGGTTGTGTTGCCTCGCGAGGTCGACACACACTTTCGGCATGTTTTACAAAGCACTTGCTTTGGAAGAACATCATATATGAGTTTGAAATCCAAAATAGTTCCAAACATAAGCGTTGCTTGTTCTTTTAGGTATCAAGTAGTTTGCTGCTGCAGGACTTTGCGCTTCGGCAGACATAACATTACTTTGTTGCGTATTTTTAACTGCTGCTCCCTTTCCAGTCATCTTTTCCAAATGACATTCTTTGCTAATTCAAAAGCATGTACAGCGTTAAAATGTCCCCTATTGGTTAAACGTAAAATTGCAGAAGGAAACTGTGAAATACTACGTAGGTGTATTTTATCATATTTAAAGCCCTTAATCGAAATAATCGCAGCTTTTCCGATTTGAACATCGCATCCCTTCACATTGCGATTTCGGTTTAAACACGATTAATCGTGCAGGCCTAGTCTATGATCATGTACTTTCCACCTCCAAGCAGAAAAAAACTCTTCTATTGGGTTTAGGAATGGAGAGTATGGTGGAAGGAACTCCACTGTTATCCTTTCATGTGCAGCAAACCACTCCCTAACAATGTTGGTTCGGTGGAAGCTGACATTATCCCAGACAACAACATAATTAGGCCAATGTGGTCTCACTAAACCTCTTTCTTTGTTCTGGAATCAGGTCTGTGTAAAGTGTGTCTAGGAAGGCCAGGAGCAGTTGGGTTTTATAGGGTCCATATAGGGTTATAGTATATGTGTGGAATGTGTGTGCTCACTCCATTCTCTGAAATGGCAGCACACATTGTAATATTGGCCCCACGTTGGCCTGGGGTGTCAGTTGTGGCTCGGTGTCCAATGAGATTGCGACCACGTCTCCGCCCTTTGGACAGATTGAACCCGGCCTCGTCCACAAAAACAAGAATATGGGTTGTTTCATGTCCTTCTAACTCCATGATTCTCTACGAAGAAACACAGAAACAAAATAAGTGAATTTATTTTTCTAGAGTTCAGTAAATGTTTTCTCTTACAGTATTATGGGTTTCTAAAACTTTACAGTAATTACATAATACAGGCATCTTAGAAGTACAGTAAAACTCATTATGTAAGTGCACACCAATAGTTTACTTGGACATACTGGTACCGCAGCTCCTTTACTCTTTCAGTATTCCTCTCAAATGGCACCTTGTAGAGTTGTTTCATAGACAATTGATGTCTTTTCAAAACTCTGGTGGAAATGCTGACAGAATCTATGTTTGCGAAGACATAATTGTCATTTATGATTGCACTTTGGATCTCTATTAGCCTGATGGAATTGTTGGCTATGACCATGTTGCAAATTTCTTGTTCTTGCTGATGGTTAAATACTGCTGCTCTGCCACCAGCACAAGGTTGTTGAGCAGTTCTATAGAATGTACAGATAGACTTGCATTTACAATTACAATATTGTTTTTTATAAAAATTAGTGGTGGGCATAGATTAATTTTTTTAATCTAGATTAATCTAGATTAATTCCAAGATTAATCTAGATTAATCTAGATTAAAATGGCTCATTTGAATTCTGCCGAAGGCATTCAGAGAATATGTGTGCTACCCAAATAATGACTAAAAGTAAGTCTTTGAGAACGGGTTTCTCAAGCCAGGTGGCGCATTAGACCAGGGGCTCATGTCCTGTTTCCAAAATGCATCACAAACTGCTTGAGAAAGCTGTTCTACTATGATAATTGGTGATGAAAATTAAATTATGTTCAATAAGATGAACTTGTGTTTACTTCCGCATTAGCTAAGGGATGATTTCCGTTTAGGTGGTACTTGAGACTGGAAGAGCTCCTACAGTACATTTACATTTGGTCATTTAGCAGACGCTTTTATCCAAAGCGATTTACAAAGAGTGAGGGAGCAACAAGCGATATGTCTTACAGGAGCCATAATACATTAGATCTCAATACAAAGTTACTGGTTTCAACTAAAGCTAGACCACTTCCCCTTTGAGCAAACCCGGCGGCTTGATAGCATGTTAGCACGTCACGTTTGATGCGGTAATTTCACAGTAACGTTATGTTGTGTTCAGACCAAACGCGAATGGCGCCTCAAGCGCGAGTGATTTATATGTTAATGAAAAGAGCCAATAGACCTACTTGTTGCGCGAATCGCGCGAATGAAGGCCTGGTCATGAGATGATGAGGCTGCGCTAAGGACGCGAATGAAGCCCTGGTCATGAGATGATGAGGCTGCTTCCGCGAATGACGCGAATCACGCGAGTTGAAAAATCTCGTTCTCGCCCCGTACAGTGCAGTTAAGCTGGTATACATCCGCGCTAAAATATCAAGGTGAAAGTCATCATAGCTTACGTAGTATAGACCCAGCTCCCAACCCAACTTTGAGAATAGATTAACGGCGACATTTTTTTTAACGCGCGATAATAGTCTCACTGCGTTAACGCCGTTAACGCCGTTAACGGCCCACCACTAATAAAAATGCTTTAGATAAAACAAACACAAAAATACATATTTACCTGTTTTCCCTACGAAAGGTTTATACAATTGATGACACTGTGGACCTGTTTACATTAGGCTGCACTCTTCGACCAGCCTCTTCCATTGTAAAACCAGATTTATGACATGATCCACAAGTGTGGCTCTGATTTCGTCAGAGACTCTGACTCTTCTATTTCCACCTCTTCCTCTGTTATGTCTTCCTCTAACACCATCACCACGTATTCTTACACGTCTTCCAATTGGTCTTCTACGAGCATGTTGCTGCAGTTCAGGGTTGTGGAAATCCTCCATGGTCAAGAAATGGTATTGATTGTGCTGTGGGCAATCTACTTTTTACTGTATATGCTCCCAAACTTCATTGGTTAAATGGTTAAATGGTTGATTGGTTGACTGGTTGATTCAAATTGTATTGCAATTCGAGGTAATTTGCCAATGTAGCAGACATTACAAACAATATCAATGTCAGATATTTATGCAATTTACATGCGTGTATACCAGTTTTTGAGAAGTGAATGGATTGTTTTGAATGTGATGGCGTACACGATGAAAAATGATTGAGAAGTTGTGAGGAGTTTGACAGTTTAAGTGAGAATTGACTCATCAGTTTTGATCAACAAGCCCTATGCAATTATTTGTTGTGCAAACTGCAAACGATTGTACTTAATGTTTGCACACATGTGCCAAAGCATTTGCAATTTGCTCAAATCAATAAGAAATTCCAATCTGATGTGAAAAATAAGCTAATTGTTCGGGGATCTGATCTTATTGTTTTGGAAAATACAATGTTCATTTGAGAATTGAGCCAAAGCAATTGAGAAAAACTGTAACATACATGTTTGGCAGCATTCACAGTCATGGACAGCACCTGTGGGGTCATCTGAGATGTGTGAAACTCTTCCTTCATTATTCAAGTTCTACTTTCACCTGACTGTCAATTTGTCTAATCAATCAAATTTTCCAAGGGATTCATATATGGTATTCATGGTATTATGTTCTTGACTAATTTTGACAATTAAACAGACTTATATGCATGTGATGACTTATACAATGAAATGACGCTGACACGCTTTGGAGCGAACAACCATTAGACTGAGAATCAACAATGTTTAGATCAACAAGATCTAATCACTTGGAAATTGTGCTAAATGTAGGCTACATGTACTTAATCATTTCAAAGATGTACTGAGACATTCACACATTAACTTAGAAATTTGCAATTTGATGAAACTAATGAGAAATTCAATTCTGTTGTGAACAGTTGACATGTGGTTTAGTAGGTTTGTCCATGTTGTTTTGAGAATGTAATTTCTGTTTCTAGAAATGAGCCGAACCAATGGAGAAAAACTGTAGAATGTCTTAAATCCATGTTTCCAAGGTCTTAGAAATGCAATCGAACCAACAACCTAAAGATTTTCTTTTCTTTTAGAGATCATGTAAGTCTCTGTTTGTGACACAGAACAAAATAGCCGGAACCAACCAACAGATAACAAGTTCGGGGGGTGGGTGTTTGTTGGAATGGATATGTGCAAATTTGTTGCCATGAAATTGGTCTTAAATATCATTCTGCACTATTGAAAAGGTCTTTAAAAGTCTTAAATCTAAAACCCTGATAAAAGGTAATACAGTTAGCTATAGTTTTTACCCATTTAAGATAAAATAAAAAAAATAAAAACTTAGGAATCCTTTACATCCTGCAGAAGTTACGGTGGCAAAGTTGATGTATCAGCTTGATCATCTTCATTTTCTGTATCAGATTCGACCTTGAATTCACATGAGGAAGTACTGATCACATTTTATCACCTGTCAGTACAATTGCTTGTGAACATGATGTTCGAATAAATAGGAGGCGTTACATTTACGTCAAACACTTGCAGTATTCAACCAATCACTACGCACTGGTTGATCACAAAACTAAATACCTTTATAAGGTTTATTTTATGTATGGGAATTTTGACATTATTTTGTGTTTATATGTCCGTTTCAGTATAAGAAGAGGTGAAAGAGAACTTTCAAGTTTAGTATTTTGTGCTCTGACTCTCTGGGCACGTGCATCTCTACAACCTGTGACACCTGAAGGCTTTTAGTTATTATTCTTCATGAAAGCTGATTTGATGCACGTTTGGCTTCTATCAATATCAACTGAAAAATAAATAGCATTTATCGTGATGTATAACATTTTGTATGCTTTGCAGTATTGTTAGAGAGCTTTATACAATAGTTCAGTGCTTAAAGTTTAAACACATGAGAATTATGTCTTTTAGGGCGGAAGCACTTATAGATAAGTGAAGGACGGGACACGAGTGACTGAATGCGCCGCATACACAATATAACATTTCTGAGCATTCATTTTATAATATTCAAAGATTATTTAGGCTATTGATCAGTTGGGCAGTCACTCTAAAATGTGACCATTTAGTCGCAGTCTAGAGCCCTGTACATGCTAAAATACAAAAACGCACACACAGGCGTTATTATTCTGCTGCTGTTCATTTCATTTGATTTCAGTGAGTTTTGAGCTTTATTTAAAATGTCATGATTAACACCTCATTAACGAACTACACTAGTCATCATTTGAAGTGGATCAAAAAAGTTAATCAATATTGTCCTAAGACAAGAACAAGTATTGTTCAAAATTCATGTATAAACACTTAGGTATAATCAATGTTGTCATCAATGGGATTTCATTCCTCATCACTTTTAATGATGCCCAGATATGATTATTTCTCACATGGTGTGAATTGACTTGTCACACATTTAAGTGTCAGCAGATGAATAATCTCTGTACTGTAAACCAAGCATGAATTGCATGCTTTAACAAATGCCTGAAACAAGTCATGAATAAAAAACAACAAATGAAGCAAAAGCCTTAAATGATAACCAGTTCCCAATTTTGGACACCTGTGACCGGTCAATTGGTACCTAGTGTCAAAGAATCATGTCTGGTGACCATCAAAAGCCATTAAGGATGACATTTCTTTAATGAGAACATAGACTTATAACGGACTTTCATGTTATGCACGAATTGTTAAAGAAACACATTTTGAATTTAGAACAACTTTGATGAAAGGTTTTGATCCACTTCAAACGTTGACTAGTATACATTATCCATAATTCTGTCATCAGTCCTTTTATAGTCTGGATATTTCCCAATAATAATTTTATATTTGTTGTCACTGGTTATTGTCTACAGTTAATTAGATATTTTCACATATTTGTGTAATGTATTTGCAGTGGATAAGAACAGATATTCAGATGAGTCTACAGCGCTGGAATCTACAGCTGTGGTACGTACCCATTTTTAATTATGACACATGTATAAATTTGACTTACTAATACGTTACTAATAGTACAGAAACACAACATATAGATATAAATGACACAATGATTATTTTCACTGAACTGAATCCACTGTACTGTGACTCTCTGTCACATCAGTTCACATGTGTTATCGATAGCTTCTTTCTGATGTGTCTAAGTGGTCGTTGTCACGGCTACATGTCTGTTTCTGTGGCTGTGTGCTAGTGTTTATTTGTGTGTGCAGGAGCAGACGGAGGAGGAGACAATGTGTCACATGTGACGGAGATGTGAACGCAGACAAATCAGCAGCATCCATTGGCAAACTCTGCAAGGCCGATTCTCAGACTCTCATGTCGTGGAGACGCTGTGTCTTTCGTTGCAAAAAGAAAGACCCTTTGTTTGCCCTGCCATCATAACACAACTGAAAAGGAATGGACCAATTTTATTTACAACACTGTTCCAGAAAAGTACAAACCGAATGTTCAAGTTTGTGCAGCTCATTTCCAGACGGCTGCTTCATGAATGCTTTGGTTAAAAGTGGGGCTATTCCAACCATAAATACTTTACAAGGACAGTCTGGCGCTTCCGATTTGCAGCCTGTAAGTATATTTTCATTGTAAAACACTTTGTTACGGACTAACGTGAGTTGACTTTGTCGTATGTTTGTGATCTGCAAATGCAGACATGCGCGCAACGTGAAAAAAGACAACATGAGTCCTAATAATGAGTAATAATGTTCCACTAGAGGCAACAAATGTGGTGTTTATATTGTCTTTTATTAAGAATTTATTTAGGGTTTAGGGTTTATTGTCTTTGTTGAGTTGCGATGAGACGTGGCCTAACACTGGTTGATCAAGAAGGGCAAAAGCGCTCGTGTAATTTTATTATGTTGCTCGCGTTGTTTTATAATGTAACCATTCCCTGCTGTAGTGTGAGCTTTTTAACATCGTATATAAAACAGGGTGTCCGCGGATCCTTAAAATGTCTTAAAAAGTCTTAAATTCCATAATGTCAAAACAAGGCATTGATTAGCATTACAGTTTTTCTCAAATGCTTTGGCTCATTTCTTGAAACAGTCAAGACGCTTTCAACACTCTAGGTGCTTTTACCAAAAAAACATGGATGGTTCGGCACAACACTTTGGCATTGTGTAAGCACTATATCAAAAAGTCAAAATATTTAGATGTTTTGTCACTATGGCAGAGGACCATTTAAACATCCCTCATGTCCACCTTTCAGTCTTGGCCCATTCCTTCATTGACAATAGTTACTGTTCTGTTTTTTGTCTAGCTAACAGAATGCAATTGTGTATAAAACTGAAAAAAAGAAATAGGATTTTAGAGTAAGAGTAGCCTCCAAGGTTTGACATTACACATTGCACTTATACTGCCAATGAAATTTTAATCATTATCTTTCACACATAAAGTTACGTCAATACATAAGAGTAAAAAGAAAATGTATACACCATAATATACTGTAATTTAAATACACAAATAAAAAACTATTCAAATTAAATGCAGCCTTGAGTGCTGTATATAAAGCTGGAGTTTCACAACTAACAGTTCTTCACTGGTCGCTGTCCTCACCCTCCCGCTCCTGTCCATCATCCTCACCTTCCTGTCCATCATCCTCACCTTCCTGTCCATCATCCTCACCCTCCTGTCCATCCACACACTGCTGTCTGTCTGGCCACAGATTCTCGTCCACATCACCACTTATATTCTCTCTTGCAATGCAACGAGGAAACGGCGTGCATGTCTCAACCATCCCCTACACTGATCTCCTGTAATATCCTAACACTCAGTGTCCATTGCATGGAGCAGTGACCTCTGATCTTGAGCCCGATGCTCATACACTCTCTACCTCCAAGCGGAGTAACTCCTCAATAGCATTGAGGAAAGGAGAGTAAGGTGGTAGGAACACCATGACCATCCTTGGATGAGTAGTGAACCAGGCCCTGATGAGCGGGCCTCGGTGGAAATTCACATTGTTCCATACAATGACATATTGAGGCAGGTGAGGCCCTACGAGACCTCTCTCATTTTCAGGGATCAAATCAATATGAAGGCGGTCCAAGAAGACGAGGAGCTTCTTTGTATTGTATGGGCCAAGACTGGGGATGTGAGTGGCCACACCATTCTCAGATATGGCAGCACACATAGTTATATTGCCCCCTTGCTGGCCTGGGACATCCACCGTGACCCGTTGGCCAATAATATTACGGCAACGTCTTCGGCCCTTGGCCAGGTTGAAGCCAGCTTCATCCACAAACACGGGGGTGTGTTGGGTCTCCATTCCTTCCAATGCCATTATTCTCTACAATAGCGTAAAAAAAAAAACATCAAATCAGTCATACAGAAGAGTCATACAGTACAGTTACAGACAATTACATAGGCACTAATTGCAGCTCTTTGACCCTTTTTCTTATTGTATGTTATTTTCTTCAAAATCAGGATAATAATGATAATTTCATCATACAGTAAACTGCAGATTTAGGGGAATTGTGGAAGTCAGATAAATCAAATACTTTCATACCTGGATACACAAATCAGGTTAAGTGGGTACTGAAGCAAAACAAGTTTTGGAACCACTGCTTTATTGTAAAAAGGTTATAATGATGGACAACCAGTAACTGACTTACATGTGCATACTGGTACCACAGCTCTTTCAGAGTCAGAGTTTCTCTCAAATGGTACCCTGTAAATTTCCTTCATTGTCATCTGATGCTTCTTCAATATCCGGTCTATCGTGGAGATGCTTATAGAGTTGACATTTTGGAATATGGCATTGTCTTGTATGATTGCAGCGCGGAACTGTCTCAATGTGATGGCATTGTTTGTTATGACCATGTTACAGATCTCTTGTTCTTGGTGTTCATCGAGAAGTTTTCCTCTGCCACTAGTGCAAGGTTGTCTTGTAATCCTAGACATAGAATTCAAAGGACAACACTCCATTCGTAATGTATACCTTATGTTTTCCTTACAGAGTGAGTTACCTATGTTATTGTATTGTTGTTTTGCTTACAGTAACTTAACCACAATCATAATGCATCACTGCACAGTGACTGGAATACTACTGTAAACTGCATCATCAATACTGTAGAAATAAACTATTCCATAGTTTATTTTCTACAATGTTTTTCTTGTCATTTTTAGTACCATAACATCCCATTGAGGTAAGATATTACTGTAGGCCTATCACACATACACACACTAAATGAATAGGTAAATGTGTAAATAAATATATTTCTTGCTCCATGCACAGTGTCCTGTCATGTCCTATACAACACATAATTCCATCATTGACTGACTACAGACCTGTTTTCCCTGCCAAATGTTTGGATGATTGAGGAGACTGTAGAGCGAG
This sequence comes from Triplophysa dalaica, assembly GCF_015846415.1. NCBI lineage: Eukaryota > Metazoa > Chordata > Actinopteri > Cypriniformes > Nemacheilidae > Triplophysa > Triplophysa dalaica. The sequence continues at coordinate 163,664 of NW_026622646.1, forward strand.
GAACATTAGGCTGCACTCGGCGACCTGCCTCCGCCCATTGTGAGGTCATGGTCGATGACATGGTCTATAATTGTGGACCGAATTTCATCCGGGACAGCATGGTGTCTTGGTGCTCCTCTGCCTCTTCCCCCTATTCCCCCACCACGCACCCTTACTCCTCTTCTTCTTCTTCCTCCTCCTCTTCCTCGAGCAGGCAGTTGCCATTGTTAATTTACTTCGGCAGGTGCCTCCATGTTCAGAAATACTATGTACTGGTCCTGCACGGTCAAGCTCTTAACATACATGTTTGGCAGCATTCACAGTCATGGACAGCACCTGTCGGGTCATCTAAGATGTGTGCAACTCTTCCTTCGTTAGTCAAGTTCTACTTTCACCTGACTGTCAATTTCTGTAATCAATTAATCAAATTTTCCAAGGGATTCATATATGGTATTCATGGTATTATGTTCTTGACTAATTTTGACAATTGAACAGACTATTGTGCATGTGATGACTTATACAATGAAATGACGCTGACACGCTTTGGAGTGAACAACCATTAGACTGAGAATCAACAATCAGTTTAGATCAACAAGATCTAATCACTTGGAAATTGTGCTAAATGTAGACAACCTGTACTTAATCATTTCAAAGATGTACTGAGACATTCACACATTAACTTAGACATTTGCAATTTGATGAAACTAATGAGAAATTCAATTCTGTTGTGAACAATTGACATGTGGTTTAGTAGGTTTGTCCATGTTGTTTTGAGAATGTAATTTCAGTTTCTAGAAATGAGCCGAACCAATGGAGAAAAACTGTAAAATGTCTTAAATCCATGTTTCCAAGGTCTTAGAAATGCAATCGAACCAACAACCTAAAGATTTTCTTTTCTTTTAGAAATCATGTACGTCTCTGTTTATCAGGCAGAACAAAATTGCCGGAACCAACCAACAGATAACAAGTTCGGGGGGTGGGTGTTTGTTGGAATGGATATGTGCAAATTTGTTGCCATGAAATTGGTCTTAAATATCATTCTGCACTATTGAAAAGGTCTTTAAAAGTCTTAAATCTAAAACCCTGATAAAAGGTAATACAGTTAGCTATAGTTTTTACCCATTTAATGTAATATAAAAAAATAAAAACTTGACAATCCTTTACATCCTGCAGAAGTTACGGTGGCAAAGTTGATGTATCAGCTTGATCATCTTCATTTTCTGTATCAGATTCGACCTTGAATTCACATGAGGAAGTACTGATCACATTTTATCACCTGTCAGTACAATTGCTTGTGAACATGATGTTCGAATAAATAGGAGGCGTTACATTTACGTCAAACACTTGCAGTATTCAACCAATCACTACACACTGGTTGATTACAAAACTAAATACCTTTATAAGGTTTATTTTATGTATGGGAATTTTGACATTATTTTGTGTTTATATGTCCGTTTCAGTATAAGAAGAGGTGAAAGAGAACTTTCAAGTTTAGTATTTTGTGCTCTGACTCTCTGGGCACGTGCATCTCTACAACCTGTGACACCTGAAGGCTTTTAGTTATTATTCTTCATGAAAGCTGATTTGATGCACGTTTGGCTTCTATCAATATCAACTGAAAAATCAATAGCATTTATCTTCATGTATAACATTTTGTATGCTTTGCAGTATTGTTAGAGAGCTTTATACAATAGTTCAGTGCTTAAAGTTTAAACACATGTTTCCTTCATAAGTTTCACATTCATAGAATACACACAAACACATTTCCTTATGTTTGCTGTTTTTTACCTTATCCGGGGAAATTCTTGTATTCTGCATATTTATTTCAGTTGCAAGATTGAGAGCTTCACTCGTCTGCTCTTTCGGTCCTTCGCCTCTTACCTGCGAATTACGTCTTTTAGGGCGGAAGCACTTATAGATAAGTGTTTATTTGTGTGCGCAGGAGCAGGGGATGTCACATGTGACAGGGATGTGAACGCAGACAAATCAGCAGTAAACATCAGCAAACTCTGCAAGGCTGAGTCTCAGACTCTCATGTCACTTCGGTAGCACGTCCATCCTACTACTCCAATCCTCTTGTTATCATTCTATCTCTCCGAAAGCTGTTTCATCCAATAATAATCAAAACTGTTTGATCAGAACTTTTCTATGTTTCACATTCACTCAGGCGGCCCCTCGGAAGAAGAAGTTGAAGAGGAGACCACGACCCCGTCAGCAGCGGCAGAAGCGGCCCTCATGGGAAGACCCTATGGAGACCGAGAATAACTTTGGGCCCCCCAGCCATTCCATCACTGGTTGGTTTATCCGGGACGGGCCCTGCTCGCATCCCAACAGCCCACTTGAAGGAGTTTTCCTCTCCCTCTGGGTGTTTTTCAAAGCCGCTCTCACCCTCTTCACAACGGTGTTCGGAAACCTGACGTTTCGTGATGGCGAGACGCATCGTTGAGTATCCTCCGCAGCCCTCAGCACTCTCAAATCGATGGTGCATAGAGCTGCATCGCCAGGCAGGTATGTCAGCAGAGCCCCGGTGGCCTCCCCACGGCGAGGGATCCACACTGCTAGCCATCGAACCACCTCATGAGGGGAAGATGATGCAGATCACACCCCTAGTCCCCCTGTAACTGTCCCTGGGCGCTTGGCTCAAGACCACTGCCCAAGTTGAGGCATCCTCTCAACCTTAGTCAGAGACATGGACGCTCCCGTACTTTGGGCCGAGGTCGCCACCCTGCTGGCGAAAGAGCGATCGAGCCTGTCCCTCTAGCCGAGACATACAACTGGTTTTACAGCCCGTACTTCATCATCCCCAAGAAAGGCAGGGGGATGTGCTCCTAAATCTGCATTCCCTGATCAGGCACCTACACAAGCTGCCTTTCAGGATGCTCAGGCCGAAGCGCATCTATCAGATGCCAGGATCAGATGCAGGTCGCTTCGCGAGCATATCACGCTGAAGGGAAACGGGGATTTACAAATTGCACTCATTGTGATCCGACAAAATGACGGACGGCCTTCAGATTTTTCCGTCACTGGTAAAAAATCCGTCAATGAAAGATCATTTTCGGTTAGACCTCTGTTACACAAACGTGCAGGAATATCTGGACCATAGCCAATCAGAGGGGGGTCCGCCATTCACTATCATTGATTTGTTTAGACCACGATATGGGCCTAATGTGTGTCTGTTATTGAATCACAGGAAGACTTTCAGAGTTGCAGATACTTTTTTTCCCCTCGAACGGCTGGTCGTACCGGTGCGACCTCTGATAATTTTAAGTCGCACTATTGAAAAATAAAGTCGCATCTGCTCTGATTGACTCTTTGATGATGAGAAAAACACCTAAGACTTTCGCGGATAGATTACATGCCTTAAGCATTAGCAAGCGGTTTAAATTACCGTGCCAAAAAATGCTATGCAAAATAAGCGAATAAATGACTGACACAATTTTAAACAAGTAACGATAATATTCACTGTAACGATTACAGTTCATGATGAATTAAGTACATTTTATTTATTTTCGGTAGATTTCACTATTATAATTTATTGCATGATAAGTTTCTGAAACTGGACCATGATCCAAGATAACAATAGGATCATATTGGCACCTTGCCACTCTTGGAATCAGTTAATTAGAGATCGAAAAATAGTCAATACGTGAATGACCCTTCGTCACTGTAGAACAACATGATTATGTTCTTTTATTAGGGAACAATGTTCTCCATGGAACAGACAGATTTTGTTATTTTATATGGTCCCATACCTTTTTCCTAGTCTAAGTGTGTCAAGTAAAATTTTGGCATGTTAATTAAAAAAGAAAAACTTTTCAGACCCTTTGCTCAGTATTTTGTAGAAGCACCCTTTTGATTTAATACAGCCACGAGTCTTTTTGGGAAAGATGCAACGTTTTTCACACCTGGATTTGGAGATCCTCTGGCATTCCTCCTTGCAGATCCTTTCTAGTTCTGTCAGGTTGGATGGTAAACGTTGGTGGACAGCCATTTTTAGGTCTCTCCAGAGATGCTCAATTGGGTTTAAGTCAGGTCTCTGGCTGGGCCATTGAAGAACAGTAACGGAGTTGTTGTGAAGCCACTCCATCAATAATTTAGCTTTGTGCTTAGGGTCATTGTCTTGTTAGAAGGTAAACCTTCGGCACAGTCTGAGGTCCTGAGCACTCTGGAGAATCCTGGATATCCCTGTACTTGGCCGCATTCATCTTTCCCTCAATTGCAACCAGTCGTCCTGTCCCTGCAGCTGAAAAACACTCCCAGAGCATGATGCTGCCACGACCATGCTTCACTGTTGGGACTGTATTGGACAGGTGATGAGCAGTTGCTTGGTTTTTTTTTCCTCACACACCGCTTAGAATTAAGGCCAAAAAGTTCTATCTTGGACTCATCAGACCAAACAATCTTATTTGTCACCATCTTGGAGTCCTTCAGGTGTTTTTTAGCAAACTCCATGCACGATTTTATGTGTCTTGCACTGAGGAGAGGCTTCTGTCGGGCCACTCTGCCTTAAGCCCCAACTGTTGGAGGGCTGCAGTGATGGTTGACTTTCTACAACTTTCTCCCATCTCCCGAAGGCATCTCTGGAGCTCAGCCACAGTGATCTTTGGGTTCTTCTCTACCTCTCTCACCAAGGCTCTTCTCCCACGATAGCTCAGTTTTGCCGGATGACCAGCTCTAGGAAGGGTTCTGGTCGTCCCAAAAGTCTTCCATTTAAGGATTATGGAGAACACTGTGCTCTTAGGAACCTTAAGCGCAGAAAAACATTTTTTTTCCCTTGGCCAGATCTGTGGCTTGGCACAATTCTGTCTCTGAACTCTTCAGGCATTTCCTTTGCTCTCATGATTCTCATTTGCTCTGACATGCACTGTGAGCTGTAAGATCTTATATAGACAGGTGTGTGGCTTTCCTAATCAAGTCCAATCAGTATAATCAAACACAGCTGGACTCAAATGAAGGTGTCAATCCATCTCAAGGATGATCAGAAGAAATGCACAGCACCTGAGTTAAATATATGAGTGTCACAGCTAGTGGTCGACCGTTTATCGAATTGGCCGAATATCGGCGTCGATATCAAAGATTTAGCCGATAATCGATATCGATCATTTTCAATGCAGATTGGCAGATAAAGTCATTTAATTTTGTAATGCGCTATTTGGCTCTGACGCAGCCAAGGATTTAGTGAGAGCAGTCGGAACACGTCTATGTAGTTTGTTGCCAAGAGTAATGCCCGCCCACTGCCCCTCTGATTTGTTGGGACTAAGTCACAAGTCCGGCCAATCAACGTGGGAGGCTGCGGAACAGAAAGTGCTGCTGCTCCGGGTTCATGCTCTCTGAGGTAAGATAGCATCAGACGTTGAGATACATCTCAATCCACTACACTGAAGATGCAAAACACTTCAATTTAATTAGCGCCTGAATTTCGGAGCAGCTTTGCGGGTTTCCTTCAGGTTCCGCAGGATTTACGCCTCATTATCATGTAGATATAATTCACATCCATAGTATAAATATGATTTCGCTCGGTAAGCGAGCAGCACACTGCACACGCGTTTCTTGTAATTGATCGAGCTGGACTTTTGCACATCATTTTAAATTACGCCATTTCAAAATACAAGCCATTTTAAAGCATAAAGAACTTGAATCGTCGTTCTTCAGTCAGAGCACTCTCATGCACGCGCACACACACATAGACTCCGCATCTCAAGCTGCTCGCGACAAATGTTAGAATGAGTTATATTTCGCAACTTATTTATACACATAATTGTTCAAAGACACACATGGGTGTGATTAAATGCCCGTCTTGCCGACAATACACTCAAGGAATAGGCTTATGTACTAACTAAGTGTGTCGAAAATATGCTTTTAATGTTATAGCTTCATGAAAACATTTGCGGTCTTTTCAACAACATACACAATAAAGCTATGAAGGCATTTAATTATTTACACTTAATATATAAATTCAAATTGTGCTAGTTAAACCAATGATGAGCAAAATGATTTATTGAATAGTTCTAGTATTGTATGGAATTTTTAAGTCATCAGAACATATTATTTTCCATAAATAAATATAATTTATTCCATTCAATTCATTTTTTAATTTGTTCCTTGTTGTTTTTTACTGTGTTGCTTGTGGTTTACAAAATGTTCACAGAATTCTGCTGGGTGCTCCCTTATTTCATTTGTTATTATTAATATAAGTGTTATGATTAAGATTTCTCAGTCAGAATTAAAAATCTTTCAAATGTTTCAGAGCCTGATTTCTTAATTTCTATATAAATTTATGTTTCTTCACCATATATATATCTGTTCAAAATATCATCTATCAGTGTAATTCACATGGAAATAATCGGTATCGGACTGAAAAACGCATATCGGTCGACCTCTAGTCACAGCATAGGGTCTGAATACCATGTGATATTTCAGTTTTTCTTTTTTAATAAATCTGCAAAAATGTCGACAATTCTTTGTTTTTCTGTCAAAATGGGGTGCTGTGTGTACATTAATGAGGGAAAAAAATGAACTTAAATGATTTTAGCAAATAGCTGCAATAAAATAGCTTTTGTGTTCACAAATGACCTCATCACTTCCTGTTGGCTGAGAGCGCGTGGTTTGAGACAGAGCTCCGCCAAACTTTTTCTAAATAGATCGTTTATTCCTGTTATTTCTTAATATTTATGTTCTAAATTGATAACTCACAGAGGGTAAAACGTATCCTTAAGTGTATCCCATACCAAATATCGTCATATAACGCACTCATTTCCATCCTTTAGTTTCTCAGACCTGCCAACCTGCACGCATTTTGCGTAGTAGGTACGCATTTTCACCTCAAAGTACGCTGGTACGATTTGTCACTCTAAACTACGCAAAAACCCGATGGCTGCTGCGTGCATTACTTAGAAAAAGCAACAGAAAAAAGGAACCAATCATCAAATATCCAATCATAGCACGGAGTTTCCCCCCGAAAAGAAAGCGGCGATGATTGACATGTCCTATGGCCTATCAATCAATAACAAGAGTCAGCAAATCGGCGGAACCACAAATTCCTGCGTGATCCTTCTTACGCATTGTTTGAAACGACAAGTCAAGACGGCTTCTGAGCTCTAAGGTAAATGAATCGGGTGGATGTAGAAAGTTGAAATATTGAATTAGCTTAATCCTATGCTGTCGATGATCTCGCGGGCTCATTTGATAACGTGCACTTTCCCGGAAGATGCGCTACCATTATTTCTGATTTATAAATGAGCTCTCACGAAAAGTTACCATGATTTTACCAAGTAACATAGGTCCCGATTGCGCTGGTGGATTCTCACACTTAATAACGTGCATTTATATTTGCGAGAGAGCATCAAGTTTTAGTCACATAAACGGCGTGCCGGCACCGTTATCTTTCAGAAAATGGAATCCGCCTGACAGCGGAGCGGATTGAAGGCGCTCTGCAAAGTCGAGCTCTCGATAATTGTCAATAATATAATATCTCATATGCAATCTTTTGAGATTAGTTATTTATTCAAGTTTATAATTATTAAAGAAGATTATGGCAGGCTGGGAAGTGCATGTGTGCAGCATAGAAAGTTACCGAGATTTGTTTGTTTGTGCGTGTGTGTGTGTGTATGACTTGCAGCAAAAAATGACATCAGACGAGGACACAGACAGGGAGGGAGAAAGCAGCAGACCACCTAAAAAAATTAAACGAGCCCATGCCCCACAGCAGTTCCTAAAAGTGTATCAGGAGCAATGGCCGTGTCTCCGCCAATCAAAACTGCTGAATCATGCATTTTGCACATTGTGCAATTATGATATTGATGTCAGCCACCAGGGAGCCTCAGGTAAAATTGTGGCTTTAGGAAGGCCTATTTTCTTTAATGAACAGAACACATTTGTGGTCCCGCCCATTTCAGGATGTGTGTATATTATTAATTATTTTCCGACCAGCATTTTTTGATAAAGTTGCCAGCTGTCATAAATCATTTGTGATAATAACAATAAGTAGGCTTCAGGTACACCCCCTAATATTTTCTTTATGGAATATATGAACATTAATTAAATGAGAAAACATTCCCTTTGCTTTTAAACAAACAAAAAACTAGCCATATTATTCTATCTTTATTAGATAAAAAATGAAAAAAGTTTACTAAATTGTACAGCTGATGCTAGTCAACATTGATAATAGTTTACTAGTCTGTTAATATTGATTCCCATAAATGTGTGTGTCTTTCAGACTGTCGACGTCACGTAGAGGGGAAAAAACATTTAAAAATTGTGGCTGCTACAGATTCAACCCCTAAAATTAATGCATTCTTCCTAAAATCACAAGATTTGAGGCCAATTCGGGCAGAAACCCTTTTCACTACATTCATTGTAGAACACAACTTGCCGTTAGCTGCTGCAGACCATGCTGGACCACTCTTTAGGAAGATGTTTCCCGATAGTGAGATAGCCAAACAGTATAGCTGTGCCAGAACCAAGACAGCATCCATAGTAAAAGTCCTGGCCAAGAATGATGATGAGCGCATTACAGAAGCAATGAAGCGGTCTCCATACAGCCTTGCTACAGATGGAAGCACAGATATGGAGGATGTAAAAATGTACCCTATTGTTGTTAGGATTTTTGATCCCAGTCTTGGGAGGGTAGTTGTAATGTTGCTCAAGATTTGTGAATCAAGAGAGTCTACTGGGAAAGCAATATTTGAATTACTTGATGGTGAACTGAAAAAGAGAGACATACCATGGTCAAATTGTGTCAGCTTTGCAGCTGACAATGCTGCAGTCATGCAAGGTTTGGGAAAAGGTGTAGCAGCATTTCTGAAGGCACAGCATCCACACATCTACCTAGTGGGTTGTGCCTGCCACCTGATACATCTAGCTGCAGAGAGGGCGTCTAGGCAACTTAGTGTGAATATCGAAGACTTTCTTGTCACAATTTATTACTATCTGGACAAAAGCAGCAAGAGAAAGTCATGTCTACGTGACATACAGATCATGTGCGATGCAGAGGTGAGAAAGATCCTCAAGCTGTCCTCCACAAGATGGCTGTCTTTGGGGCAGTGTATGGCCCGTCTACTGCAACAGTGGGATCCTCTTACTGTTTTCTTTAAAAAAGAAGTGGATGCTGGAAAGAAAAAGAAGACCGAGCCCTCCAAGTCAACAAAGCCTCTGTCTGGTCTCAGACATCTGTCTAAAGCTTCTCCTTCTACCAGCATATCAGCTACAAAGCTGGCCCAACCAAAGCTGCCACCATCAGACTCAAAGCTGGCCCAACCAAAGCTGCCACCATCAGACTCAAAGCTGGCCCAACCAAAGCTGCCACCATCTGCCTTAAAGCTGGCGCAACCTAAGCTGCAACCATCTGCCTTAAAGCTGGCCCAACCAAAGCTTCCACCATCTGCCTTAAAGCTGGCCCAACCTAAGCTGCCTCCATCAGACTCAAAGCTGGCCCAACCAAAGCTGCCACCATCTGCCTTAAAGCTGGCCCAACCTAAGCTGCAACCATCTGCCTTAAAGCTGGCCCAACCAAAGCTCCCACCATCTGCCTTAAAGCTGGCCCAACCAAAGCTCCCACCGTCAGACTCAAAGCTGGCCCAACCAAAGCTCCCACCGTCAGACTCAAAGCTGGCCCAACCAAAGCTGCCACCGTCAGACTCAAAGCTGGCCCAACCAAAGCTGCCTCCATCAGACTCAAAGCTGACCCAACCTAAGCTTCCACCATCAGCCTTCAAGCTGGCCCAACATAAGCTTTTACCATCAGCCTTCAAGCTGGCCAAACAAAAGCTGCTACCATCAGACTCAAAGCTGCATTCACCTCTGTATGATTCTACCCAGAAGCCTGAAGTGATCCCACTTACCATTCTACCAGAAGATAAAGCTCCTGCTGCAGAGTTCGACTTAAGCAGATTCCTCTTCATGCAAAATAAAATTGGAATGGCAGCTGTAGAAGAAAAAATGAAACCTGAAAGAACCAAGAAAGAAGAGAAAAGGGATCTGACAAAACCAGAGAAGATACTTCAGTTTCTTACTGACCCCATATCAAAGGTATATTCACTCTTTTTGAAGAGAGCCATACATATTTTTGACACTGGCAACCAAACACTCCAAAAAGAAGAGCCATGCATACATATCTTACTTCCAAGTTTGGAGGTGCAACTGGAGAAGGTATTGCTTTCATTCTGTAAGCCTGAGCATGTGATGACTATGATGAGTGAAATTAGTAGAGGTATGAAGCCAATCATCACAAGGGACAATCAGCTGCCTGATGAGGAACTGTCAATTGGCCATGACACTCAAACCTTTATTAAAAGCCAAGCTAACCTCAAGCTAAAGCCATTCTTCAGAGATGTTAGGAAGTTCTTTTCATCTGCAGCTGAATACATGGTTTCCAAATATCCATTTGGGGATGAACTGCTTAGGCATGCTGTTGTGGCAGACATATCAAAAAGGCAATCTGTGAAATTCTCTTCTCTCAGATTCTTTATCTGCCGCTTTCCTTCTATTCTTCTTGATGAAATCACTGTTGATCAAGTGGAAGATGAGTTCCGGATGTATCAAACCACCAGCTTTGATGATAGCATTGTCAGCAAGCGTATTGATGAGGCCTGGCGAGATATTGGTCTGTTGAAAAGGGGAGGCAAGGAGGTCTTCACTAATCTCTCAGGAGTGATGCTAGGGATATTGGTTGTGTTCCACAGCAATGCTGATTGTGAAAGGGTTTTCAGTCTTGTCACAAAAAACAAGACCCAGTACAGAGCCACCCTGAGCACTGAAATGATAAGCGCATTGGTGACAAGAAAGGTGAGCATGGCTGGAATGGGGACTAACTGTCACACGGAAAGCTTTACTGATGCTCTGCTCAGAAAGTCCAAATCAGCGACCTATGAAACAAAGCAGTCAAGAGCAAGTGCTACTGCAAGTGAATGTGATTGATACACATCAAGGGTATCTCACTGAATATTATTTACTCACAAATTAACACAAATGTTCCTTAAATTTAAATATATGTGTTCAATAATAAAAGTTATTTTTGAAAATGTGACTGCGATGCTTATTTCACAATCAATATGTTATTTGTTAAAAACCTGTGTTGTGTCTCTTCGGCTGATGGTACTCAAAAAAATACTCCAAGGTTGGCAGGTCTGGTTTCTGAATATTGCCCTTACTGCTTAACCCACTGTTCTCATTATTACACCACTAATGTTTCTTTGCACAGAGCCCAGGCTTCAAGAGCACGATGAGCCAAAATGAATTTCCAGGGGAAAAAAAAGGGAAAATCCAGGACCGGAGCGATGACCTCTCCCCCACCGCCGCCACCGGTCTTCGAGATTTCTACGAGTAACCGCTTTGGCCCCTTCTGCGAGACGAAACCCAACGTTGTGGTCATCTGAGACTCAATCGTCGGGAACTTACGCACATCATTCAATGAAGGTAAGGTTTGCACTCAATGTTTTCCTGGCGCCCGTGTTCTCGATGTCTCTGCGCAGGTAACTGCGATTCTGAAGGAGGATGCAAGAGTGGGAGCCGTAGTTCTGCACGCGGGGGTGAATGACGTGAGAATGCGGCAGTCTGGTCGATACTGTTTGCAACGCATCGCCCACGGCGAGGATCATCGTATCAGGGCCGCTTCCTACTTACCGATGAGGCAACGAAAAGTTCAGTAGGCTATTTACGCTCAATAATTGGTTAATGTCATGGTGTATTGAACATAAGCTTCTCTTTCTAAATAATTTTGATCTGTTCTGGGAGTGACGAAGGCTTTTCCGCCCCGACAGGCTGCACTCGAGCAGCATTGGAGCGGAAATTCTGTCTGACAACATCTCAAAGACGCTACGCACCATTTGACTAGTAAGTACAAACTTTAACCATAGTCTGTGTTCCTCTCACCCAACTGTTAAGAATGTTAATGCTTTCAAATGCATAGAGACTGTGTCTGTCCCCCGAATAATACGACCAAATAATAATTTATTTAAAATTCAGAGAAAAAAAAAGATTTTTTACATGATTAAACTCAAAGACAATATATTCAGTGACCAAAACCAATGCCTAAGGTTTGGGCTACTTAATATTACGTTTTACATTTACATTTTAGTCATCTGGCAGACGCTTTTATCACAAGCCACTTACAGTGGACTTATTACAGGGACAATCCCCCTGGAGCAAAGTGGAGTAAAGTCTATTGCTCAAGGACACACTGGTGGTGGCTGCTGGGATCGAACCAGCAACCTTTGATTTACCAGTTCAGTGGTTTAACCCACTAGACCACCATCTCCATATTAGATCACTAAATCCAAAGGCAGTTATTGTAAATGAAATGATCACAGACAACAGTTTTGATATTTAGACTGAAATAATCATTTGGCTTAAGCCAGGTTTTAGTAAGGCAAAGTATGAGTCTACTCCACCAAGCTACGGTTATATTCATGAGCCACGTCCGGTTGGTCGAGGTGGTGGTGTGGCAACAATCTTTAGAGATTTTCTTACCGTTACTCGGAGAACAATGCATACGTTTAAATCATTTGAAATGCTTGCGTTGAACATAACAGTTCCAAACAAAAGTAAAAAATCATTGGTCTCTCTTACATTGGTTACTGTGTATAGACCCCCTGGGCCTTACACTAATTTTCTGATAGAGTTCGCAGACTTCTTATCGGATCTATTGGTTAACGTCGATAAAGTACTGATTGTCAGAGATTTTTCACGTAGATATTGCTAACGATCCATTAGCTGTGGCGTTTAAAGAACTACTAGACTCTTGTGGTGTAACACAATACATCAATAGACCTACTCATCACCTTAATCATACTCTAGACTTGATTATATCACACGGAGCCGATCTAACCAATATCAATATTATACCTTAAAACGTCGACGTTTCCGATCACCATCTTATAACATGTACACTGCGGACTGCAGAAATCAGTTGTATATCTAGTTATCGACAGGGTAGAACAATCACCTCAACTACTAAAGATAGTTTTGTAAAGAACTTGCCAGATCTGACTCCTCTAATAACCTCTCCAACTAATATAGAATCGCTCGATGACATGACCAGCAACATGGGCACTATTTTCTCTAATACATTAGAAGCGGTTGCACCTATGAAGTCAAAAAGGCGAAATGATAAGATCATAGCACCATGGTATAATAACACCACTCGCGCCCTAAAAAAGAAACTCGTAAACTGGAGCGAAAATGGAAACAAACCCAATTAGAGGTCTTTAAAATTGCATGGAAAGAGAGTGCAAGCTGTTACAGAAAGGCACTAAAAGCAGCAAAAGCCGAGCACTTCCGTAGCCTGATAGAAAATAACAAAAACAATCCAAGGTTTTTATTTAGTACAATTGCTAAACTAACAAACAAACAGACTCCACCTGATCAGGGTATTCCGCCGCATCTTGGTAGCAATGAATTCATGAAGTTTTTTACTGTGAAAACCAAAATAATACGAGGCAACATAGCTAAAACCAAACCTCCAAGTGTGTCGGAAGAATTAGTTTCAACTGTCACCCAAAAAGAAAAGTTAGAGTGTTTTTCTCCTATAAATCAGGAAGATTTAATTAAAATTATTGTAACATCCAAACCGACGACATGCTTATTAGACCCCATTCCGACTACTTTATTAAAAGAGTTACTACCTGCTGTAATTGAGCCCATTTGTAACATAATCAACTCGTCAATTAATCTAGGACATGTCCCAGGGCCTTTTAAGCTGGCTGTAATTAAGCCTCTTATCAAAAAAAAAACTTTGACCCCAATGAACTTGGAAGCTATAGACAGATTTCAAATCTACCGTACTTGTCTTAAATACTAGATAAAGTAGTGTCAACTCAACTGAGTACCTTCCTACAAAATAATGACATGAACGAAAAGTTTCAGTCTGGCTTTAGACCGCATCACAGCACTGAAACTGCGCTCGTTAGAATTACAAATGACCTCCTTATTGCATCAGATAAAGGTAACATCTCACTCTTAGTCCTCCTTGACCTTAGTGCTGCTTTCGATACTGTAGTAGACCATAAAATACTACTAGATCGTTTACACAATTATACCGGTATTCAGGGAAAGGCACTGCAATGGTTCAGATCTTACTTAACAGACAGATATCAATACGTCCATTTAAATGGGAAATCGTCAAATCTTACGCAAGTAAATTATGGATTACCTCAGGGATCCGTTTTAGGACCCTTGCTTTTCTCCATATACATGCTGCCCCTCGGCAACATTATTAAAAAACATGGAATTAGCTTCCACTGTTATGCAGATGATACTCAGCTATATATCTCATCAAGACCAGATGATTCCTTTAAGCTGTCCAAACTGGCAGAGTGCGTCGAGGACATAAAACATTGGATGACTAGTAATTTCCTCCTTTTAAACTCTAGCAAAACAGAAATATTACTTATAGCACCAAAATCAAGTAAACAGAAGATCTCCGACTACAGCCTGCAAATTGAAAGCTGCACTGTTTCTCCAACAAATACAGTTAAAGACCTAGGCGTTATATTAGACGGCAACCTGTCATTTAAAAATCACATCTCAAATATCACAAAAACAGCCTTCTTCCACCTTAGAAATGTTGCCAATTTACGAAATAGTTTATGTGTTGCAGACGCAGAAAAGCTTATTCATGCATTTGTGACCTCACGGCTTGACTATTGTAATGCTCTTCTTAGTGGTTGTCCTGTATCATCTATAAACAAACTACAGTTAGTTCAGAATGCAGCTGCCAGAGTTCTTACTAGGTCAAGAAAATACGATCACATAACCCCAGTTTTATCATCGCTTCACTGGCTACCCATTAAGTATCGTATTGAATTTAAAATTATTTTAATTACTTACAAAGCCCTGAACGGTTTAGCAACTACTTACTTAACCGAGCTTTTATCACGTTACAACCCATCACGCTCGCTGAGATCTCAAAACTTAGGACTTTTGACAACACCTAGAATAACAAAGTCCACCAAAGGGGGTCAAGCTTTCTCATACGTAGCACCTAAACTCTGGAATAGCCTTCCTGATACTATTCGAGGGTCAGACACACTCTCCCAATTTAAATCTAGATTAAAGACACATCTTTTCAGCCAAGCTTTCACTTAATGCATAGTTAATGAACAGCAGCTACGCTAATTATTCTCTTTATTCTCTTTCCGCCTCTGCCTCGGGATGCCCATCCCGAGGTAGGAAGAAGTTCCACCATGTCCAGACGACCGACAGATGCCCATCCCCAATTTGAGATTACGCCAGCTACATCTGCAGACTGACTGACCATCCCAGCTCCATCTAAGGCAATTCCACCACCAGCCAAGAGAAATATGACCATCGGACCATCGCAGCTCAGACCACTACATGCCCAACCAAGAGCAAAGACGGTCTATTTGTCTTAATAAGGCTGAAGTTACAATATTTGGTATTAAATGCTAAACCTAAACCACATGTCACCAGTCTGAGTGCAGCTATGACACGTCAGAGGGGATCTGGCCCTCCCGGTTGAGCCTGGATTCTCCCAAGGTTTTTTTCTCCATCAATCAATCATTGGAGTTTGGGTTCCTCGCAACAGCAGGGCAGTGTTGGCCTGCTCACCGGGAGACTACATTCATTTACTTATTTAGAAATTAGATATTATTTATTAGAATGATCTTACTCGTTGTATAAATACCATGCACTGTGTGCTGTGTTTTAACTTTTCTGTTTTTCCTGTTTGCCCCTGTAAAGCTGCTTTATAACAATACACATTGTGAAAAGCGCTATATAAATAAACTTGAATTGATTTGAGGATGGGCAACATTTAACTTTTTATTGTGTTTGAGTTAAACATGTCAGACTAGAAACCCTAATCATTGAATAGATTAGGATGCAGCAGAAAGGAAACCTAAGGTTAATGTTTGAT
This sequence comes from Triplophysa dalaica, assembly GCF_015846415.1. Lineage (NCBI taxonomy): Eukaryota > Metazoa > Chordata > Actinopteri > Cypriniformes > Nemacheilidae > Triplophysa > Triplophysa dalaica. The sequence goes on from NW_026622646.1 coordinate 179,514, forward strand.
TGTGTTGCTTTTATAAGCATTAGTAAGTTGCAGATCTGTTTTGTAAATGAATAAATGAACAAAAATGTTCAATGTTAAACTTAAACTATTCATTTATATTGGGACATGACAGTGTGCCGTTCTACTGAATATAATACCCGTAGTCCTTGCTGCGGAGCAGAGCAAGTGGTCAGACAGGACATGTAATGTGTATTAAAATAATGAAAATGTGTTAAACATTATATCATCTTCACATGAATTAATTACATTGGGATAGATATTTTCAAGCCCCTATGACAAGTATTAATTACAGATCTTTTTGTGTTTTTTTTTTACTTCTAGGTTGGTGCAATTGATGTTCGAGTTGTTGACGTGGCTATTGCAACTCAAATGTTGGATGTTAAATGTTTCTCTGTTGAAATGCAGAAATGCCAAGTGAAAGATCTGATGAGACCGATTTCATTTCAGTTGTGCGACAAGCAAATTGGGACACTTGTGCGTTGGAAGACTTTTCTTATCTGCAATGTTTGATGATTGTCTGTTCCTCACAGGCACACCTTACACAGAAATACAAGAAGTGGCTGCAATGTCTGGTCCAATTCCACACGGTGAGTATGTGGCACAAGAGGTGGTGACAACAGTCATTGGTGAGATTTCTGCAGCTGAGATAGAAGTGTCTCAGAGGTGTTCAAAATGACAGGTTTGGCAGCTTCCGTTTCATGCAAAGAACAAATTTCATCGATGTCAAAAATGTGGGCTGTTACAAAAATCTGAAAACTATCAGCGTGTTGCATCAGGAAGAATATGTGTTGTAGGTGATTTAAAGGAACTTGACCTTAATGTGTCAAACTCTGTGTTGAAGAGGTACTTGGGGATTGAAAGTCTTCTTAATTTGCTTGTAGAACATCAGAATGTAGAGGTGCATTCGCATAGCATGGGACGGTATAAACTGAAAACTCAAAATGATGTGTACTTTTTGGGATTGAGAAAATGGTGGTTGAGGAAGCTGCTACATGAATGAATGTTGTACAGGCAGTTGAGAAAGGTGCCACTGGGGCTACACGAATAATCGAAAAAAAAAATTGATCTTGATTCAAACATGAATGCGGTCTAATTTCTTAAGGACGGCGATTCACTTGACAGTCGAGAAAGAACTGTAAGATATGCAGAACTTCGCCGCAACAGCAGACCTATGTTCAAGACCAACTATGGAGCCGTATTTAAATCTGACAGTGCATTACATAACAAATGACCTCAACATGAAAAGTTCTTCCCTGCTGATCACACTGAAGAGGAACTGGCCCAGGGGCTAAAGGAGAGTCTCAACTCCTGGAGTTTGGACGAGGAAAATGGTGTTCATCACCACAGAGAGCAAACATTGTTAAAGCGGCCTCCCTTAACAAATGGACAAGGCTTCAATGTTTTGGCCATAGGCTACATCTGGCTATAGGTGAGCTGTGTATTACAATACGACACAGTAACATTTTTATATATTCATTTAAATCTGAAAAATGTATCCTTATCTATTCAAGTTCTTTTTAAATAAATTTGTATTGTTCTGTAAGACGATATGATTTATTTCTGTAAAGTACATCGGGAAAATGGGGTGGTCTTTTTGAGCTTTAAGTGTCAATATAGCTGATGAATATTTGTTCAGGACTTAAGCCAGTTTTAAAACACGAAGTCATAGAATCCATTGTGACTTAAATGAACACAGGATTGTACTGTATGTTTCTAGATGTTAATCTGTGTCTTTTTAATTTATTATTTATTAAATTAGCTTGTGCGTCGGGGCTACGCCGCAGACAATGCGCTGGTTTTCGTTTAGACTTGTGCGTTTTTGTCCGCGTCGACAAGCAATGGCCACCAGGCGTCAGTGTCAACAGGCGTGTTGTTTGTGTTACCAAAACAAGAGCCAAAGAAGAAGCGGCTCGTTGTGTATGAGAAGCATTAGCGATTATAGCGGCAGTAAAAAATCACTTTTGCAGCTTGATATGTTAACTACAGCGGAATATGTTGTTTATTTAGTTAATTCACACATTAATGCGTATAAGTAAAGCCGACGCAATCGCGGGGAACAAGCCGACCAATCACACGCGCTGTTACATTTTTCGACCGGTGAGCGTCGGGCTACTCCGAAAGGTAATCTAACAAAACATGTGCTATCATTATTACAACATAACCTGTAATCGAAAAGCAGTTTATTTCGTTTTGAAATTAATATACTAGCCAACAATATTACAATACAAAGAGAGACACACACATGTGCGTTCAGTGGCCGTTCTACATTGAATCACTCCCCGGGCGAGATCCGCTCTGGGCCCCCCCATCTACTCCCACCCATCCGAGAGAAAAAAAGCCATGTTTTACCATAACTATATAAGTGTAAGACGAACCTTATATTTCTCAATTGCACAAATCCTTCAACAGAACATTTTAAAAACACAATTCTGCACAAATCAGTATAAGTTATCAGAACTTAAATATACTCTATGTACATAAATGTTGCAACATATGTACATGATGTACATATGTATCATGATGTAACACGACCAGAGAACAACAACATTAAAATATTAAGAATAATATACAAATAAAATATAGAAAAAATATTCTAAATAGCACAAATCCTTCATCACACAAAAGCAAATCTAATTATTACACTAAGAACAGAAAACACAAACTAAAACCTGACCTTTCTGGCCTTCCTTAATGCAAAATCATCAATAATGTCATCATACGAAATCTGCCCCCTATTGAGTTATTGATACTGATGATAGGAAGGCCAGTGAGCTGTTCTTGAGACATGGTTGACCTCAGGTATGACTTGATCAACTTTTGAAAAGCTCCTCTCTGCTTGAGCCACAGTGACTGGCAGAGTAAGTGTAATCCTGAGAGCAGTCCAAAAGTTGGGGTAGATCTCTGATAGATCCTTATCATGCATAAAAGTGATAAAATTCAAGGAGGCTGATGGTTTTTGATGGCTGACCAGTGACAGAGGATTCTCCAAAATACTTTAGAAGTGGCCATGAATTTGCAATTGAAATTGACATCAAAAGACAGTAGGCTACAGTATAACTCTTATGAATTGCAAATTTAAATAAACATGCCATTACATGCCAAATGTCTGTCATGACTCATTAGACGCTTTATTAATCTAATCTAAGGGAGGAACAATTAGCTCCTTGGTTACTGCCTCAAATTATATTCTTTGTCACGCAACAGAGTTATAGCAAATGTTTGCCTTTGAACACATCCAGACATATGTTAATTTCGTTGGCTAATTACAGGGCCCAACATTAACCCCAATGATGGAAATAAATAATAACTTTACTTGTAACAGTTTTGTTGCAAAGCACAATCTTATGGTGAAATTAGATCTCGTGTTTGTTGAGTTAAGACCGAATTATTGTTGTATAAGCATCATAGCAAGAAGGCTAACAAACGTAAGAGTTAACGTTACCACCCATTAACATTAGCCCTTCATTGATGACATGGATAAAAACTATTACAGAAACTCTAACGGTTTCCATTAAAATACCATTATGAACTATTAGCTTTTTCCATTGAAACCATTACAAAATTCATTTTTGTAGTGTTATTTTGGTCATTATTCCAATAGGAATTTTTTCGATTTTCTACAGTTTTTTTGCCATGATTCTATTGTTTTTTTAGCTGGGATGTGTTATTGTTTTCTTTTCTTTGTTCTTATATTCTATCACAGGCTTTATTTATTTTTTACAACATCTTTCTGGTTCTCATTAATGTTTCTGATATACATATAAACGTATGTATCTGCACATGGGTGATAACATGTGATGCTATAGGACTTTCTTTCACTATCATATTATATAGATCATATTTTATCTTCCAAGAATCAATACTCACTTTCATTCACACGCATGCCCTGCCTCACTATTTCTCTCTAATAACTTCACTGAAGCAGCACAGCGCACATTTAAAAGACTTTGGAATTACTGCTCTTTCTACTTACTCTTACTCACTACTGACTTGGAATTACTCACTGGACTGCTCTCGTCTCACATGAATACAGAAGAGAGACTAAAGTGATAAAAACACACAGCAGACTGTAGAGTTGCCCGATAATTCTCATCGTCAGATCGTCCAATCATCAGCCTGTCGATCGCCAATACAGGAGGGTCGGGACAATTATTAGCTTATTCATATGCTCAAATATTCATTGCTCCGCAATGCCCAGAAACAGATCAATTTACCTCAACATATGCTGACAACGGTCAAAATTATTGTCATTATTTTATATATATCTTGTGCCACCAACAGTAATGTATATAAAAAGTGAGAAAAATCAATCATAGTCCGACTAGAAATAATTGTAGGTAATTACAGCAAATAACCAAATATTGATATAAATGATTTAGGGATGCTCCGAGCGATCGGCCACAGATCGGAATCGGCCGATGATCACATTTCATGACCCGATCGGTACTCACGAACTTGGCCGATCTCACAAACAGATCCTTATTTTAGGACGTCATCACGTGTGGACGTACGTTTGTCATGTCTTGTGAAAGAGTGAGCAGAGAGCCTGTGCACTTTCTCTGTCTCCACACAGGGTGTGAGTTCATTCTGCGTTGCGCAGGCCGATTGGAATATCCTGTGCAGGCACTGCAGAAGCAGTCATAAGCAGTCATGCTTTCATAACAAAACGCTCTCGCAGAAAGGTGGGTAATGTCATATGCTGATCAATCTGTGCAGTGCAGTGTGAAGTCTCCAACTCTCTCTCTCGCACATAATAATCGAAAGTAACAGACACAATGACCAAAGGTCGGAAGACCAAATCCATGTAGCACATGGCACATTCTGAGACCTTTTCTTCCCTGATGCGCACATGACGCAGGTGACATATCCCACACTTTTAATAAACGAAGATCTATCCTATCCAATGATAAAGTGCTTTCCGTGTTGACTTGTTTGTGATTTCTGTCCTAAACACAACGACACAATGTGTAGTTAACGTCTGCTAATGTTCGATTCATGACATATTTGATTCGTTCAAATGAAGGGTTGAAAGAATTGATATGTCAAACAATGAACCTCAGAACGTTACTGTGCTTAGACCCTTTGGCAACAGTGGCTGATAAGATTTAGTCTAAATAATCCACAGTATTTGCAGTTTATTCATATGAAAATGTGTAGTATATTACCTATAAAATCGTTAGACAGAAGAGGGGTGAAACCAGAACAAAGCACAAGATGCTGTAAGGAATTAATTTAAGTATGTGGTCAAAATAAGAACTGCAATATTTAAAAAAGGAATGGTTTTAAAAGGGGAAGTTTACTTTTAATTGCCCATGTATGATATGTTTGCAAACAGTGACTAGAAAGCTTATATCAGTTATATAAAGCTTAAAGCATCGAAATTAGGATCGGCTGCAAAAATCCAGATGGAAGCATCCCAAAAATGATTATGATAGGCGCATTATTGCCATTTTAATTATGTTGGTATTGTAGGATTGTGCAACACGTTGCGGATCAATGTATGCCATGGTAGTAAAAGTCCTGGAACAGCTTCCTGGCATCAAAAGGGTTTTTGCTGATGAAAAGAGCCTAACGTGACATGGCAGGACATTGCTGTACTAGAAGCGGTCTGGGATGGGTTAAAGCCCGTTGCAGAATTCACTGATGTATTATCAGCTGAGAATTATGTGACAGTCTCGTCTCTGCTGCCCTTGCTGCTGCATATTAAGGACGCCCTGAAGGAGGTGGAGACCGATGTAGAGATAACGGCATGAATCAAACGGCCGATCCTGGAGAAACTTGACTTGAAATATGATGACAATACCCTCCAATTGATGCGCTAAAGCTTCCCTCCTTAATCCACGCTATAAAAACGACCACATCTATGCCACACACCTTGATGTGATCAGAAGTCAGCTCGAGGTTGAGATGGTGGAACTCTGGCAAACAAAAATGCAGAGTGGAGGATGCTGCACCCGGGGATGAGGATCAACCGGCTAAAAAGGCCAAAACACTGGGTCGTCTAATCTAATCCATCCAGTAAAGCCATCTATGCCCACAATACCTGCACACCAGGGAGCAAAATCAGAAATCCAATCTTACTTGCAAGAGGAAGTTATAGATGGTGATGACAAGCTACTGGAATGGTGGAAAGTCAATGAAAGCCACTTTCGGTTAATGGCATACTTGGCAAAAAATACCTGTGTGTTACCGCAACCAGCACCCCGTCAGAGCGTGTGTTCAGCACGGCCGGCAAAATAATGACCTTCTCAAACCGGAAAAAGTTAACCGGCTTGTTTTACTGGCAAATAATCTGAGAGATTGCTGAAGCATATCTTAAGCATGGTAAAGAAAGAAACATACTTGTGTCTTACATCTGTAGATAAGCAATGTTCACTGCAGAAGGTCTTGGTCCCTTTTCGCTTATTGAAGCTGTTTGCTTAGTTATTATTTTTGGTGACTAAGCCTCAATAATAATTGATGTGTAATATTTTGTGTTACACAAATTGTCATTTGACAAGACGTAAATCTAAGCAATGTTAAACCAAGATTGCGTTCATATTTAAGCTCTTGGTACCTTTTTCGCTTAATGAAGCTGTTTGGTTATTTATTATTTTTGGTGACAAAAGCCTGAACATTGAATTGATGTGTAATATTTTGTGTTTAACAAGTTTCAATTTTCATACCTGAATGATTATTGTGTGCAAAGTGTTCAGACGAATAAAGTAGTATTTGATTAATATTACTGTTACTACTACTATGACTAATATTATTATTACTATATATTATTATTGATTTATTTGCTCTGCCATTGTTTCACTTGCGCATTTAAAGGTAAAAATAAGCACCTTTTCTCAGCTGATTTAAAAATATTTCCTACATTCAAGAATTTGGTCAAAAGTGTTTATCAAAGAGACAGTAGCCTATACTTGTTGTGTCTATCAAAACAGCGTTTTCTTTTTTCTTAGATAAAACTTAAAACGGATATCAAAATAATATAAAGTTGGCACTATTAAAATTATTATCATCATATCTACGTGTCTCAGGTGTATGTTTAATGCCGATAAATACGCTAATTTGGACGGAAACCTGTGGAGAGGTAAATTCATTGTAAAATGAACAGAAAAGCCAAGTATCGTCATTGACAACAGACGATCCTTCACTGACATCATTAACAATCTGCCTGCTGATATAAAGTCATATAGATGTTTCATTGAGTGTTTCTGTTTACAGATCTGAGGTCAGTTTCTCATGATGGAGAACAGAGGGAACATTGATTCTGAAATGATAGAGAAGAAGAGAAAGAGTCAGAAAACAGCCTCATCATCTCCAGAACCCAGTGTTGTGTCTCTGAAGAGTAACATGTCATTGCCTAATCCACCTGATCTCAGTGATGGACCAGTATCATCTGAACCTCTGTGAGTAGAAACATGTTGTTGTTTATCTGATGCTGTGAAACTAGGATTAGATCACAGTTTGCTTTGATTTGCTCACTTTCATTTTACTTCAAAATTGTTTGTCGATATATTTTCTTATGTAACAGAAAATTTGAAACATAATAACATTCATGATCTTTTTTATACATCATAATGAAACCATATGACCAAAATCATCACAGTTATCAGTGATTATCACAGTTTTGTTCAAATATGCTTGAAATGTCCAAAAAATACAGAGGCACATAAATTTGTATATTAATTTTACATGTTAAATGCACTTTTTGTTTCATAATCATCAAATAAATCACATCAACAGTAATCATTGTACAATGCGGTCGTGAGGTGAAAGTTTCTCTTGTTCAGATTGAACAGTAGCTAAAGTGAGTAAATCAGACGTTCATATAAACACAACACAAGTCAACAAATCATCTGTCAATGTGCCGTGACAAATCAGATCTACTTCAAGACAGACAGAGTTCAACAGAGCTTTAAACTCATCAGATGACATCGTTTAATAGAAATGATTGGTCTGTCTAAAGAAAGATCAAGTTCACGTGTGTCAATATATTAATGTTTCTCTGAATTGTTCAGTGAAATCGGTTTCATGATAATTGACAGTGATGAACAGCGGTGGAAGTTTGAATCAGTCAAGTGATTCAGTTTGTTCCTCAAAACGATTCGTTCAGGTTCATTCAGTGATTTGTCCATTAGTGTCATCCTCACGGACCGTTGTCTGAACATCTGGTGCATACAGTACACTTCACTGAAAACTATAGATATATAACTAGATGTCACATTCGCAGGTGTTTCTCTGGCCTGATATATTATGTAGATCGTCCTCCTCCAAATACACAAGATGAAAGATTGATTCCATTATTCTGAGATGAAGTCACAATGTTTATAGTTCTTAAGGACGTCCCGATCACACTGTTTGTGCCCCCGATCCGAGTCATTTTAATTTGAGTATCTGCTGATCTGAGTCCTGAACCGATACCTGTTACTAGGTGCACACTCCAGGTATATTAAAGGTGTCAAAGAATTCATTGAAACAATATTGTGATTGTTCTCTGATATCTAAATAGAAGGTGTGTGGCTTTATTACTTACACAGATGATCCAGAAACAGTTTAACATGTCCATTTACAGCCCCAGGATTTCTCCTTAGAATGAAATGGTGTGTTATCTTATTTGGAAGGGTCATGAATATTAATGTTGAGCTCTGCTCTGATTGGCTGTTTCGCTGTGTGGCTCATTGCTTCTGTCAGACATGAAGTGGATAAGATCACAGATCACTGCTTACTGCTTGTGGCAGGGCTTCTAATGACAATATAGTCACAATTGTCCCCTTCTTAAATAAGTATCAAGAAGCTGAGCGCAGCCCGTGACTCTCACTGCTCTGTGCTTCAAATGGCATTGTAAACAAATATAAACAAGGATTAAGTGGCATATAAACTCACACGATACAGATGCGTTGCGTCTGACTTTATAATGGTGCATCTCATTCTGTTTGATGAAGATGCTCAGCTTGCGCAGACCCGTCTGACTTTAAAACTGTATGAAGAAGACGCACATGAGTTTATAACTGAGAAGCTTGCACTGTACAGACGACACACGCCTGATTGATAACTGCCCAGCTCTTTTGACACTTGAAAGCTGTTTGGCTTCTGCTCTCTGATCACAGTATATTGTATTTTAACACAACTGAATCTTATTTTCATATATTATCTGTTCTGTTGTCAGAAACAAAACGACTCAGTAACACCTCATGTTTAATCCAACCAGCTGTCACTTCAACTGCTGCTAAAATCCTGATTTATAAACGTGACATCATGTGACAAAATCACCGTACACTTACATCGATGAGCGGATATATATCTCATGCATCGCATGTCCTTTACTGCCGTTGCTCTTCTCATCAATGTGTTGTTGTGTTATAAGCACTTTTTTATTTTAAATGCGAGTGACGGTCTCTGTGTGATCACAATGTGTGTCATGAATGACTGTATTAATGAAAGAATGAATGAGTGAGTTTACACCACTGGTGCTTTAAATGGGAGGAGATGGAAAGAAACTCTGGGTTAACCAAAGATAAGCTGCTCCCGACCAGGTTAGGTTCACAGAGTAAGTTGCTATGGTTACTGACTCTGAGTAGAAGTGACCTCTCTTTTAGAAACGGGCTTGAGTTACTCCACTTTCTCAGGTTTGACAGATACCTCACATTCTGAAACACTAAACCTGCTTTCTGAAACGGTCATCAGATCCTCATCCAGGTGATCGACTTGTTCTATAAAGAATTTAGTCATTCTGTAGATCAAAGCAATGATATCCTCTCTAACGTCCCACACTCAGAGACTATTGACTCACACTTGTGTCAAGTCTTGAACCGCAGGACGTAACCATCAGAGAATCAGGTGCAGATGAAGAAGTTCATGACATGACTGATTTGTCATATTTAATGAAAGCAAAACATAAACACAATAGCAGTATTCACACTAACAAACTATTTTCTCGTGTTCGCGTGTTTAAGTGTCATGAATGTCTTCACCACAAATTACTGTAGTAAAAATACCTTGATAACCTATATTCCCTTTATTTGATCAAATAACTTTGAACAATCCATAATAATGTCTAAAAGAGTCATTACTTTGACCAAAACATTCATGTCATTATTACTGTACGTGAACATTCTTGATTTGTTAAATATGATTGTAATACAATTCAAAGTAGGGAAGGAAGGAGACGGGAACCGGCAAACATTTAAACATTTAATAAAACAACAACAAAGTAAAAAGACAGCAGGCAGCCCCTCACGGACGACTGCCGGCGAATAACACAAACCACAACTAAATGCCAGGCCTGGTCCTCTCTCATCGACGGTCCGGTCGTCCCCTTATGCTCCTGATCTCCGGTCTCGTCCCGCCTACTTCACTAAAATGATTATAGGAATATGTTTATCATTTACTTACAGTGCTAAACTCTTATTGAGAAAATGATCTGAACAGACCACTGTTTAATCCTGGTGTTTATAGAATAATATCCACAAATCTAACATGTTTTTACAACAGCAACTATCGACACGCTAGATTTTTATAGAAAAATAATTTGTATTAATGTAGTAAGACATTCAGTCTCCATCATCAAAGAGAGAGAGAGAGAGAGAGAGAAATATGATTCAGTGCATTTCATGAATGAGAACATCACTAACACAACAACATTTTATAATCCTCACATCTGTCAAGCTTCAGAAGAGACCGCTGGATTGTGTTTGAAAGAATGATTGATGTTTTATATACTACACTTATTTCTAGATCAAAGCGTCAGAGAAGAGCTTGTGCAGAACCTGATCTCAGTGATGGATCAGTATCTTCTGACTCTCTGTGAGTAGAAACATATCTGTCTGATTATTCAACTGATGATCACTGATGGAAAGTGAAGCTACAGTGAGACATGAGACAGAAAATACACTCTTGACATTTGATTTACACAAGAACTCCTTCACATTCCCACATTGTTTTCTGTGTGTTGTGTGTTAATTTCTCTGTAGATCAAACACTAGAGGTGAAGATGATGTGAGTGCAGACGTGCAGCAGGATTCTCATCATGAATCAGTGGATGATGTTCTGCAGAGAGTCAAAGACAAACACAAAAGCATCATGAAGAACAAGTATGAGAATTTATTTGAGGGAATCAAAGCACAAGAGAATCAAACCCTCCTGAAGAGAATCTACACACAGCTGTACATCATAGAGGGAGAGAGTGAAGGAGTGAATGAAGAACATGAGGTTTTACACATGGAGAAAAAACACACAACACAACACTCACAAGACACTCCCATCTACTGCAATGACATCTTTACACTTCAATCACATCAAACACACAAGATCAAGAGTGTTCTTACTAAAGGCATCGCTGGAATTGGAAAAACAGTCTCTGTGCAGAAGGTCATTCTGGATTGGGCCGAGGGAACAGCCAATCAGGACGTAGATTTCATGTTCCTGCTTCCGTTTCGAGAGCTGAACTTGATCCGAGAGCATCGCTACTGTCTTCACAAACTTCTGCTGGACTTTCATCCTGAACTTCAAGATGTGGACTCGCAGGTTTATGAGGAGTGTAAAGTTGTGTTGATCTTTGATGGTCTGGATGAAAGCAGAATGACTCTGATATTTTCAGAACACAGTGAGAAAGTTTCTGATGTGACTGACACTTCATCAGTGGCTGTGTTGATGTCAAACCTGATCAAAGGAGATCTGCTTCCCTCCGCTCTCATCTGGATCACCTCCAGACCAGCAGCAGCCAATCAGATCCCCTCCAAATACATCACGCGTGTGACAGAAATCCAGGGATTCAATGATCATCAGAAGGAGGAATACTTCAGGAAGAGAATCAGTGATGAACATCAGTTCAACAGAATCATGTCACACATTAGAAGAGCGAGAAGCCTCCACATCATGTGTCACATACCAGTCTTCTGTTGGATCTCATCCACTGTGCTTCAGAAGATCCTGACACAAGATCACAGTGAAGAAATCCCCAAAACTCTGAGTGAAATGTACATCCACTTCCTGCTGATTCAGATGAAGATGAAGAATGAGAAGTATGATCCAGAGAGAGATCCAGAGATCAACAGAGAAGTGATTGTGAAACTGTCAGAAGTGGCTTTCAAACAGCTGATGAAGGGCAATGTGATGTTCTATGAGAAGGATCTGAGAGAGTGTGGGATAGACGTCACTGACGCCTCAGTGTATTCTGGGATCTGCACTGAGATCTTTAAGGAGGAATCTGTCTTTCATCAGAGGAAGATCTACAGCTTCATACATCTCAGCTTTCAGGAGTTTCTCGCAGCGCTCTATGTGTTTTACTGCTGTTTAATGAAGAAGAACTCTGAAGATCTGCAGATGATTCTGGAGGAGAGATATGACTATTATAGGAGGTCTGAGATCTCTCTGTCTCAGCTACTAACATCGGCAGTAGATAGAGCTGTTGAAAGTGAAACTGGTCATCTGGATCTTTACTTGAGATTTCTACTGGGCATCTCACTGGAGACCAATCAAAGACTCTTACAGGATCTACTGACACACACACACAACAGCTCAGAGGACATCAACACAATCACACAGCACATTAAAGATAGAATCAAGAAAAGTGATGGTCTCTCATCTGACAGATCCATCAATCTGTTTCTGTGTCTGTCTGAAGTGAATGATCAGACTCTGAACAGAGAGATTGAGGAGTTTGTGAGATCAGACAAACACTCAGAGGAGAAACTCTCTGCCGCTCAGTGTTCAGCGATAGCATACATGCTTCAGATGTCAGAGGAGATGATGGATGAGTTTGATCTGAAGAAATACAACACATCACAGGAGGGCAGAAGAAGACTCATACCAGCTGTCAACAACTGCACAAGAGCACTGTGAGTCTTCACTTCTGTTATATTACATTCAGTTGTGTGTTTCTCCACATAAAGTCACATGTTCACACGTGTAATATTCAGCTGTCTTATCAATCATCACTATAACTACTGCTTATAGACATTAACATCTCATTATCACTTGAGCTTCAGACATGAATGATCTTTAAATCATCAAACTTGTTGAGCAGAAATATGATGATGATGATAAATAAAGAGACGTTGTTGGATGATTTTGTGTAACTTGTGTGTCTGTAGGTTATTTCATCCTCTGTTTTAGATTTACTGACTGTGACCTGCATCCTGATAAATCTGCTGTCATAGATGTTCTTCACAACCTTTTAGACAACTGGATTTTGTGTTGATAAAATGCTTTTGTATATTTTGTTTTGTGTTTAGGTTTTCCGGGTGTGATCTGACGGATGAGTGTTGTGTAAGTTTGTCTTCATGTCTACAATCATCGACGTCTCTGAGAGAGCTGGACCTGAGTAACAATGATCTGAAGGATTCAGGAGTGAAGCTGATCTCTGATGCTCTCAAGACTCACAACTGTCAACTACACACACTGAGGTCAGACACTTTCACTGAAAATACTTTCAAAGGATAAATGATAGTGTCTTTCATACACTAGATGTTCTTTATTCACTTGAGCTGAAATGACTTGTGTTATTTATATAGTTCATTTTTACGTTGGTGTCATTGAAAATCATTGTTTCTTTTTTTGTTTCTGTTGACATTTGGTTCTTAATGTGAGTTACAGAAAATCATTATTAGACACAACTCAAAATATTAAATTAAAATTAATTTGATTCAACTTAAAAATATCCCGGTTGAAAAAAACATCATATGGTGGTTTGGTGTCTTTTGATGCTGGTTTGTGCTGGTTTAAGCTGGGCTGTGTTTCCCGATAACGTTGTCTTATAGTGCTTCGGAGACTCTAAAGGTGTATCTGAACTACAGGTTTTCCTTTTCTACTTGTGTTTCCTGACTATACCTTAGGAGCTTACTTTCCTACGTGCCATGTTAACAGGTGCTGTCCATGGCGGTGGGGCTGAATTAATGGATATCGATCGATCGACAATCAATTATTCACTCTTTATAAAACGCTCAGTTCTGATCCTTGATTCTGTTCTAAGCCGTTATAAAATACCCCGATATATAACGGCTGACCACATTACATAGTCTAAATATCATTTTATTGACTTTATTTTATTAAACCTTGCTAAGCATGTGGAGCACAAGCCGTGTGATGCAGTGTGTTACAGAGCATTTTATAACAGCTGAGGGGTTTTAGGCACTCGGCTTCAACGCCCTTATTGCTTTAATACAGACTGCTTTATGTGAGATAGCAGAGTTCTTAATAAAAGAAGCACTTTCGAAATAGTTGAAGTTGCATTTATTAGGACTCATGGGATAAAAATAAAGTAAATCACAAAGTAAATCCAACCATGGTTTTGATTTAATTGTGAAATCAATGTTAACCCACAATCTAATGCCCAAATGTCTCAACACGCTACACTAACTGGCCGTATGGTCATTTATATCAAAGCTTCTCAAGCTATGGCTGATAAGGAGGGTCACGCAAAGCCGCTTGCTGTTGCGGTGCATTAAAAACCTTTATTCCAGCAACTAACAATTACACTTGTATAGTTCACAGGTTTATTGTGCTTGGACAAATGATGCTCAAGTGGCGTGTTTACAGCACCAAGCGTAGCTTATGGTCGCGTTTATTAAAACATTCAAATATGATCAACATTATAAATCACACTTACAATATCAAGAGCAATAATATAAACAGGTATGCCATAATTGTTCAGCCCTGAAATGTGTTTTTTTGATATTGCAATGAAATGTTTTTATTCATGTCAAGAAAAAGAAAAATACTTAAAGGGAGTGAATGTGTGTTTTTTTCCCTATTTTCTCATTTAAAAGTGTGCCATGAGATACCTTTGTTTGGGAACACCTGGTTTATATGATCATAATATATTATATGTTGCTATAAAAAACATCTGAATTCAGGGGCTGCTCCGTTGAGTTGGTCTTGAGTTAGTTAGAACAACAAGATCTAAAAGCTGATGAATCTGCTCCCGTGGCAGGCGACATTTTTGTAGAATTGTCTCTTCTCATTTGGTAGCCAGGAGACTAAAATGTTCTCTTATGAAAAAGTGCACAGGCACTAACTGACTCTGCAGACGCTCGTCTTTGATTTAGGACAAATATTCACTGCCAAAGTTTGACCAAACTCCCCATAACATTCATTCCGAAGTCTTTTCTGTCGAAAGATTTGCCAGCTAAAGTGCCTTGGGATAATAAGCTATAATTACAAAAGCTTACAACCATCTGTGTATGGCAATTTTATGAATGAAAACACTTCAATACACTGGGTGTATTACTACTTGACTATTTTATTTGTCAAATTTAAACTAAGTTAAAGTAAAAAATATAAATGTAATAATAAATCAAATTTTATATTCAATTATTATATTCAATTGTATATGTGGAATTAAACTGCTATGTAGAATGAACTATCAAAGGCAATAAGGTATAGCTAAGAGCATTCTAGACCAACCTTACGAGTGTATGACTTACAGAAGGTATAAGACGGTTTACAATGAGGCACAGCTTAAGGTATAACTTAAGAACGATGTAGTGTTAAGAAGATTTCTGGAAACACAGCCCTGGTCCTTGGCTTGTCAAACCAGCATCAAAACATACCTGACCCAGCATATGCAGTTTTTTGCAACAGGCATAACAGTTTTCAATTAAAATGACTCATTTTGTTACAGCCAATTTGACTATTTAGATGATTAATATCAATTATATTTATGGGTTGGTTGAGGATGATTTGTGTTGAGTTACAGTAACATAGCTGAAGATTTACCAGCATTCTTTACAAGGGAGTGGATCATGAGAGCGAGTGCACGGAACAGTTCCACGAGCAAAAACACACCTTTGCGAGAGTGCATTTATATTACATGTAGGCATTTAGCAGAAGCTTTTATTCAAAGCGACTTACATTGCTTTATCCTATACATTTTATATAGGTATTTGCAATCCCCTGGGATCGAACCTACAACCTTGCGTTGTTAACGTAATGCTCTTACCACTGAGCTACAGGAAAGTATGCTAAGAATACTTGCGAGAGCGCGTTTCTGCTCCGCTTGAGAAAACTCAGTCCATGAGCACAGGACCGTGATGAGTACTCACACAATTCTCTCTGTTCTCTCAACTGCTCAACACTCACTCGCTCACAGAGTTGACTTCTGAGACTTTGGGGGCGGGACAATGGCTGATTTCTCCTCTCTTTTCATTGGTCACTTTTAACACAGTCACACACAGTCTCTGACGTGTATCTTGATGATCACCTTGTTTTAGATATGTGCTGGAATTGAAGCAAGTGACATTTTGATTTCTTACATCTGTCATTGAAATTGATGGTGTATAATATAGTTTTACTTCCATTTCATGTATGACCTTTTCAAATTCAAATCTTCTATAAAAATATTCAATTACATTCAATTACATTTCATTTGACAGTGTAGCTCTTTTCGTTGTTGTAAACCAGCTTTAAATACATCATAATCAAAATAATAAAAGTAATAGATGAGGAAAAAATAAAGACAGTATTCAATGTTCACTGATGGACCTTCACAGAAATAAATACTTTGTTAGATTGTCAGAAAACCCTTGAGAGAGACCAGACTCAAGCGGGAGAGCCAGTTCTCCTCTGTCATATTAAAACAGCACTGCTGCAACTACAGAGAGAATGATGTCAACTGTTATTAACCCGCTGAGAAGTGAAAAGAGAAAAGAACTTGTGGGGATAGAAATATTCTGGTAAAATATGAGAATGAAATGTCTTCTAGAGTCAGTTAATTTGAGCTATCTAATAACATTGGTTTTAAACTATTTCTTTTTTAACTTATGTGGATCCATAAAGTCAAGGGCATCAGTAACACTGTAACCCAAGTTTAAAAACTGACAAATAAATGTTTGGTTTTGTGTCAAATGAGGAAGTTTCTGTAAAAGTCAGAGACTGTGTGTGACTGGTGTTAAAAGTGACCAATGAAGGAGCGAGGAATCAACCATTGACCCGCCCCCAAATTCTCAGAAGTCAACTCTGCAAGCGAGCGAGTGTTGATATATATTTATTTATATTATAAACCACTTTACGTTGCACTATATACATCAGACTTTTTTTTATGCTTTGACAATTTGAATGAATATTTTGACATGTCAATAAAGCACACTTACATTGACAAAGAGAGTGTTGAGCAGTTGTGAGAGCAGAGAGAGAATTGTGTATGTGCTCGTCACGGCCCTGTTTTCGCTTGTGGAACTGTTCTGTTCGCTCGCGGTTTTCATGCTTGTGAGTTTTGGGTCTGAATGAACGCCATAAATGTTACATGTTACAACAAGTCTAACACAAGGAATAATTTGAGGAAAACTAATAAAATTGGTTGTAACAAATTCTATTTTCTGTAAGTGTAGAATTTGTGTCATTACAACTGCTTTTGTGTCTTTTTGTTTTGTTTGTGTTTAGATTGTCGTTGTGTAATGTGACTGAAGAGTGTTGTGTAAGTTTGTCTTCATGTCTACAATCATCATCGTCTCTGAGAGAGCTGGACCTGAGTAACAATGATCTGAAGGATTCAGGAGTGAAGCTGATCTCTGATGCTCTCAAGACTCACAACTGTCAACTACACACACTGAGGTCAGTCACTTTACCATTTAACATGATTTGGAATGAATTTGGATTTTTTATCTTTCAACACAATACAGGTCAAATAATCTCTATGAATACATTTATAATGATGTGTCAGGTTCTTAGAGGCCAGAAAAGCATCTGGCCCACACCACGTCCCAATCAGGTTGATCTAAACCATCCCTTTCCCAGGAGTTAGTAGCTGGAATGTAGGAATACTACATGAAAAGATGTGAGTTATAGACCTTAGAAAGTAAAGCAGTAAAAGAGGTCTTATAGAGTCCAGCCGCTCCCATAGAGGTGTTAGTGACCCAGAGAACACCATCGGCTTTAACAGCTCTTCTCAGTCTGAAAGAGAGAAACAGAAATTATTTTGAGACTCTTGTCTTTAAAAATATCTTTCAGGGTATAATGACCACAATCACAGCAGGCTTTAAAACGTCTTGGTTACATCTGTAACCTCAGTTCCCTGATGGAGGGAACGAGACGTTGTGTCGAGAACGACAGATGGGGTTCGCCCTTGAGAACCAATCAACTCTGACTACTATAGAAAAGGCCAATGAAATTTGGCGAATGAAATTTGCATGCCGGTCTCCGCCCCCGGATGTCCGGTATAAAAGGAAGCTGGCGTGCAGTACAGTTACCTCTTGTTCTGAAGAGCTTGAGAGCCTCTTAGACTGCAGCAGAATACGATACGTGTTTGTGGCATAAGGGACACAACGTCTCGTTCCCTCCATCAGGGAACTAAGGTTACAGACATAACCAAAGACGTTCCCTGTCTTTCGGTCTCTTGACGTTGTGTCGAGAACTTCCAGTGTGTTGGTCAGTGGGTTCCAGTGCTTTCTTGGAGAAAGATGGGTACAGACCGGTAACCTTTCACAGAAGGAGGCCTTAGCTCTCTACTGGCGAGAGGCCGTCCGGCTCGGGTTTACACCGGGTAAGCTCAACTTCCTTAATTAGGGATGCGCTGCAGAGGCCACCTCCTACCCATGGGGAGGGATATGGTGGATATAGGTATGGTCCGGTCCTTGGAGGAAAACGCATGGAACGTGCGGACGGAGTAGTTAACCGCAAGGTGGAGGTCCACCTGGGGAAGCTCATGGGTTACAAGGAGTGGGAACCATTCTCATGAGGATACATCAGACAGAACGGCCCACGGAGGGGGTGTTACAGACGTCCGGTAGCACTAGGTCCGGTTAGAGCTATCTGTGATAGTTCATATGGTGTCCCAGCCTAAGGGGGAAGGCTGCTCGGCCCAGCCAACCCCCAGGGGGTGCTTGCTTAGTTATGGATGGAATGCCTGTTCTTAACCTGTGTTTGGGTAAGAAGGAAGGTTGGTGAGATACCTGTTCTTAGCCTTATGTTTGGGTAAGAAGAGAGGTAGATAGCACACTGACCCAACCTACTGGAGGGTGGGAAGGTGCTTTCGCAGGCATATGCCCCCCCGGATGCCGGTCCTACATGTCGCCACGCAGGACGTGGGCTGACACCGGGTTTACGCGAAGGTTGTTACCCTTGCGAAGGTGTTTGGGCGTAGCCCAACCCGCAGCTCTACAGATGTCTGCTAGAGAGGCGCTTCTGGCCAGTGCCCAGGAGGTGGCTATACCCCTTGTGGAGTGAGCCCTCACTGCCAATGGGCATGGGAGATTCTGAGACCGGTATGCCGTCGTAACGGCATCCAAGACCCAGTGCGCCAGCCTCTGTTCGAAGACAGCCTTCCCCTTATGCTGTCCTCCAAAACAGACAAAGAGCTGGTCAGAGCTTCTGCGCTCTGTATGTCATCCAAGTAGAGGCGCAGTGCGCGTACTGGACACAACACGGATGGGGTTGGGTCTTCCTCCCCGATGGGGAGCACCTGCAAGTTCACCACTTGGTCCCGAAAGGGAGTCGTGGGAACTTTGGGCACGCATCCGGGCCTGGGTGTCAAGATAACGTGAGGGTTGCCAGGGCCGAATTCAAGACAATCCGGGGACACGGAGAATGCTTGGAGGTCCCCTACCCTCTTGAAGGAAGCGAGCGCCATCAGGAGGGCCGTCTTACTCGTCAGGTGAGGAAGATCGGAACCTCCGAGGGCTCTTGGGGGGCCACGTTAGGGTCCCAAGAGGGTATGGAGCGGAGACGAGGCGGATTCCGTCCTCTCGCGCCCCTTAGGAACCAGATGACCTGGTCGTGCTGCCCTAGAAACTTTCCATCAACTGAGTCGTGAAGAGTGGCATACATACACATTCAGTGTGGAGGGGAAATGTTAGTCTCAAGTCTCTTAAGAAGGACAACACGATTCCGATCGAGCACCTCAGTGGGTCTTTCTCGTTGAGAGAGACACCAGGACGAGAAGAGGCGCCATCTAGAGGTGTATAGCCACCTAGTAGATGGGGCCCTAGTCTGTGCAATGGTTTCCGCTACAGAGAGGGGCAGCCTGCTCAGGATCTCCTTGTATCGTCCAGAGACCAGACATGGAGGTTCCAGAGGTCTGGTCTGGGTTGCCAGAACGTGCCCATCCCCTGAGAGAGCAGGTCCTCTCTCAGGGGAATGGGCCAGGGGGGAGTCGTTGTCAAGAGCATCAGCTCCGAAAACCAAGTGCGGTTGGGCCAGTATGGCGCAACCAGTAACACTTGTTGCTCCTCTTCCCTGACCTTGCACAGTGTCTGTGCAAGGAGGCTCACTGGGGGGGAAGGCGTACTTCCGCTTGTCCCGCGGCCAGCTGTGCGCCAGGGTGTCAGGGCATCTGTGCCGAGGGGGGCCTGGTCAGGGAGTACCAAAGCGGGCAATGGGTGGTGTCGTGGGGGGCGAACAGGTCTACCTGTGCCTGCCCGAACAGCACCCAAATGAGCTGGACTGCGCGGGGGTGGAGTCGCCACTACTGACGAGAGAGCGTGTCGGCTGTCTGGTTCAGTTCGCCTGGGATGTGCGTGGCCCGCAGTGAGCGGATCACCTGCTGACTCCACAGGAGGAGGCGTCGGGCAAGTCGTGTTAGCTGCCGTGAGTGTTGCCACCCTGGCGATTGATGTACGCTACTGCTGTCGTGCTGTCCTGGCGGACCAGCACGTGCCGGTCCTGCACGAGAGGCCGTAGCCTTCTCAGTGCAAGCAGCACTGCCCACAACTCTATGCCATTGATATGCCAGCGCAGACGGGGGCCCGTCCAGCGCCCCGCTACTGCGTGCCCGTTGCACACTGCACCCCACCCCTGCAGTGAGGCGTCCGTCGTCACCACGACGCGCCTCGTAACCTGCCAGAGGGGGACCCCTGCCCGGAGAAAGGTCATGGAAGACCAAGGGGTTAGGGTGCATCCGCGGAGAGGCGTCATCACCATACGCCTGCTGCCGGTGTGCCACGCTGTCCTCGGAAACTTGACTGTGTAGCCAGTGTTAAAGCGGTCTCATGTGCATCAACCCGGGGGGTATTACCCCCGCCGAGGACGCCGTGTGTCCCAGGAGCCTCTGAAATTGTTTCAGTGGGACAGCTGGCTGCCTGAAGTGTTCCAGGCAGTTCAACACCGACTAGGCGCGTGCTGCAGACAGTCGCGCCGTCATGGTAACAGAGTTGAGTTCCATACCGAGAAAATGGATGCTCTGCACTGGGGAGAGCTTGCTCTTCTCTCGCTTGACCTGTAATCCCAATCGATCTAGGGACCCAAGCACCAGGTCCCTTTGTGTACCCAACAGATCTCGCGAGTGTGCCAAGATAAGCCAGTCGTCGAGATAGTTTTAGTACCTGCAAACCTTTTTCCCGAAGGGGAGAAAGGGCGGCTTCCACGATCTTCGTGAAGACCCGTGTAGACAGGGACAAACTGAAAGGGAGGACTCTGTACTGATATGGCCGCCCTTCGAACGCGAACCGTAGGAACGGCCGGTGTCGTGGGAGGATCAAGACATGAAAGTAAGCGTCCTACGGCGGGTGTTCAGGGTACGCAGATCTAGAATTGGGTGCAACCCTCCATCTTTTTTTGGGAACGATGAAGTAAGGGGTGTAAAACCGGCTGAACATCTTGCCTTGAGGGACGGACTCGATTGCCTGTTTCGCCAGAAGGGTGGAGACCTCTGCCCGAAGTACGGAGGCGTCCCTGCCTCTGAGAGACGGAGAGATGATGCCCCGAAACTTGGGAGGGTTTCTGGCGAACTGGATCGAGTAGCCAAGACGGACCGTCCGCATAAGCCACCAAGACAGTGTGGGCAGCTTTTCCCAAGCTCCCTGTGACAGGGGGACCAAGGGGACGGTCTGCTTAACCATTCCCACGGGGGGTGGTTTGGCAGCTGGTGGAGCTAACCATATGTCGTGGGGGGTCCCCGGAGGATAGGTTGGTTCCGCCTTTTTGCCTGCTGGCGGGACAGCTGCACGCACTGTCGGTTTGAGAGTGGTGACAGCTGTCGTGTATGTACGGCCCTACGCCTATCCAGGTCGTGAGGTCGGATTGCCGGGCACAGTCCAGTTGAGTGTGCGATCGGCTGCAAATACACCTTGGGAGAACGGAAAAACTCTGTGAGTAAGTGGGCGCCAGGCCCTGAAAAGGGTCCGGCTTTCGTGGCGAGGCAGGAACCGTCCCGTACCGACCGATCAGAGCCGTGGCTGTGAAGGTCGGGCCCGATGTTGTGCTCCCTGGGGTCTTCCCGTCAGTGTCACTTCCCTGGAAGGTTGCTGACGGGGTGGAGGTTTCTCTTTCGACTTCCTCTTCCGGGGTGCAGCCTGAGGGTGCACAGGAACCGGTGTGGATGTTGAAGGGGTCCTTTGCTGCCGGGAAGCAGACGTCACGCGGGATCTCGGAAGCCTGTAGGCGGCCGCGGCGCGGTAAAATGTTGCTAATCGCCACTGTCTGCTTGTTCACCGTCAAAAACTGCTGAGCGCAATCCTCGACGGTGTTACCAACAACCCACCCTGCGAGATGGGTGCATCAAGAAAGCGGACTTTCTCTGTGTCACTCATCTGTGCAAGGTTCAGCTGGGGCTGTCAGTGGCGGCACGGAGACCCTGCATTATACCCGGGTCGGCCTTACCCTCGTGGAGCTCTCTCAACGCCTTGGCCCGGCGGACCTGCAGGATGGCCATGGCATAGAAAGGAGGCAGCCTAGTCCGCGGCAGCGCAAGCCTTCGACGCTAGTGATGCCGAAGTCCTATACGCCTTGGACGGTAGACGTGGCCGATTCCCCCAGGTTCCACCTGGGGGATCTCGACGTAGCCTTTGGCTGCCCCACCATCGAGGTACGTGGAGACGATCTCTAACACCTCCGGAACCACCGAGACGCCCAGGGGAAGATCGCTGCAGGTTGGGATGATCCGCTGCTCTACGGGAGACATAGTCCCTCCAGCATGTCCTAGGTCTTCCCCGGGGTCTCCTCCCGGTGGGACATCCCCGGAACACCTTCCCGGGAAGACGTCCAGGGGGCATCCGGAAAAGATGCCCGAGCCACCTCAGCTGACCCCTCTCGGTGTGGAGGAGCAGCGGCTCTACTCTGAGCTCCTCCCGAGTGACCGAGCTTCTCACCTTATCTCTAAGGGATCGCCCAGCCACCCTGCGGAGAAAGCTCATTTCAGCCGCCTGTATCCGGGATCTTGTCCTTTCGCTCATGACCCACAGCTCATGACCATAGGTGAGAGTAGGAACGTAGATTGACCGGTAAATCGAGAGCTTCGCCTTGCGGCTCAGCTACTTCTTCACCACGACAGACCGGTACAGCGACCGCATTACTGCAGAAGCTGATGACAGAATTCCAGATGACAGAAATTATTTCAGGGGGATTCCCTAACTGTCTGGACCTTTGTTCTTTGGCATCGAGTCCAGGACCAGTTTCACTTCATCAAGGGACAATTGAGCATCTTCTGATAGTGTTCATAAAGTTTAGGAAGATGAAACTGCTGAAGGACAGATAGAATGAATGAAATGAGCCCACCCACTTATCTCTAAGTGGTTGTACTGCAAAGTTATTCAACATAATAGATTTATAATGCCTTATATGGGCCTGTTCCCTGTCCCATGTTAAGTCAATGGGGAATATTGCCAGTATATTTCACTCTTAGCTATGAGTGCAACTAACCAACCCCCGTGTCTCTACGTTGTTCTGATGCAGAGATATAGGTATTGCTAAATGGTTGCTAGCCTAAGCTGTTTGGTTGCTATGGGCGTGGCTTAGCGTCTGCCTTGCCAGTATATGTCACTCTTAGCTAAGAGTGAAACGAACCAACCCCCATGTCTCTACAATGTTCTGATGCAGAGATATTGGTTTTGCTAAATGGTTGCCAGGCTAACCTGTTTGGTTGCTATGGGCGTGGCTTACCATCTGCCTTGCCAGTATATGTCACTCTTAGCTATGAGTGAAACGAACCAACCCCCATGCCTCTACGATGTTCTGATGCAGAGATACAGGTATTGCAAAATGGTTGTTAGGCTAACCTGTTTGGTTGCTATG
The DNA here is from genome assembly GCF_015846415.1 of Triplophysa dalaica. NCBI lineage: Eukaryota > Metazoa > Chordata > Actinopteri > Cypriniformes > Nemacheilidae > Triplophysa > Triplophysa dalaica. Next base: position 203,442 of record NW_026622646.1, read on the forward strand.
GGCGTGACTTAGCATCTGCCTTGCCAGTATATGACACTCTTAGTTATGAGTGAAACGAACCAACCCCCATGTCTCTACGATGTTCTGATGCAGAGAAACAGGTATTGCAATATGGTTGTTAGGCTGACCTGTTTGGTTGCTATGGGCATGGCTTAGCATCTACCTTGCCCGTATATGTCACTCTTAGCTATGAGTGAAACGAACCAACCCCCATGTCTCTACGATGTTCTGATGCAGAGATACAGGTATTGCAAAATGGTTGTTAGGCTAACCTGTTTGGTTGCTATGGGCGTGACTTAGCATCTGCCTTGCCAGTATATGTCACTCTTAGCTATGAGTGAAACGAACCAACCCCCATGCCTCTACGATGTTCTGATGCAGAGAAACAGGTATTGCAATATGGTTGTTAGGCTAACCTGTTTGGTTGCTATGGGCGTGGCTTAGCATCTACCTTGCCCGTATATGTCACTCTTAGCTATGAGTGAAACGAACCAACCCCCATGTCTCTACGATGTTCTGATGCAGAGATACATGTATTGCAAAATGGTTGTTAGGCTAACCTGTTTGGTTGCTATGGGCGTGGCTTACCATCTGCCTTGCCAGTATATGTCACTCTTAGCTATGAGTGAAACGAACCAACCCCCATGTCTCTACGATGTTCTGATGTAGAGATATAGGTTTTGCTAAATGGTTGTTAGGCTGACCTGTTTGGTTGCTATGGGCGTGGCTTAGCATCTACCTTGCCCGTATATGTCACTCTTAGCTATGAGTGAAACGAACCAACCCCCATGTCTCTACGATGTTCTGATGCAGAGATAAAGGTATTGCAAAATGGTTGTTAGGCTAACCTGTTTGGTTGCTATGGGCGTGGCTTACCATCTGCCTTGCCCGTATATGTCACTCTTAGCTATGAGTGAAACGAACCAACCCCCATGTCTCTACGATGTTCTGATGCAGAGATACAGGTATTGCAAAATGGTTGTTAGGCAAACGTTTTGGTTGCTATGGGCGTGGCTTACCATCTGCCTTGCCAGTATATGTCACTCTTAGCTATGAGTGCAACGAACCAACCCCCATGTTCTGATGTAGAGATAAAGGTATTGCAAAATGGTTGTTAGGCTAACCTGTTTGGTTGCTATGGGCGTGGCTTACCATCTGCCTTGCCCGTATATGTCACTCTTAGCTATGAGTGAAACGAACCAACCCCCATGTCTCTACGATGTTCTGATGCAGAGATACAGGTATTGCAAAATGGTTGTTGGGCTAACCTATTTGGTTGCTATGGGCGTGGCTTACCATCTGCCTTGCCAGTATATGTCACTCTTAGCTATGAGTGAAACGAACCAACCCCCATGTCTATACAATGTTCTGATGTAGAGATATAGGTTTTGCTAAATGGTTGCCAGGCTAACCTGTTTGGTTGCTATGGGCGTGGCTTAGCATCTGCCTTGCCAGTATATGACACTCTTAGCTATGAGTGCAACGAACCAACCCCCATGTCTCTACGATGATCTGGTTCAGAGATACGGGTATTGCAAAATGGTTGTTAGGCTAACCTGTTTGGTTGCTATGGGCGTGATTAAGCATCTGCCTTGCCAGTATATGTCACTCTTAGCTATGAGTGAAACGAACCAACCCCCATGTCTCTACGATGTTCTGATGCAGAGATACAGGTATTGCAAAATGGTTGTTAGGCAAACGTTTTGGTTGCTATGGGCGTGGCTTACCATCTGCCTTGCCAGTATATGTCACTCTTAGCTATGAGTGCAACGAACCAACCCCCATGTTCTGATGTAGAGATAAAGGTATTGCAAAATGGTTGTTAGGCTAACCTGTTTGGTTGCTATGGGCGTGGCTTACCATCTGCCTTGCCCGTATATGTCACTCTTAGCTATGAGTGAAACGAACCAACCCCCATGTCTCTACGATGTTCTGATGCAGAGATACAGGTATTGCAAAATGGTTGTTGGGCAAACCTATTTGGTTGCTATGGGCGTGGCTTACCATCTGCCTTGCCAGTATATGTCACTCTTAGCTATGAGTGAAACGAACCAACCCCCATGTCTATACAATGTTCTGATGTAGAGATATAGGTTTTGCTAAATGGTTGCCAGGCTAACCTGTTTGGTTGCTATGGGCGTGGCTTAGCATCTGCCTTGCCAGTATATGACACTCTTAGCTATGAGTGCAACGAACCAACCCCCATGTCTCTACGATGATCTGGTTCAGAGATACGGGTATTGCAAAATGGTTGTTAGGCTAACCTGTTTGGTTGCTATGGGCGTGATTAAGCATCTGCCTTGCCAGTATATGTCACTCTTAGCTATGAGTGAAATGAACCAACCCCCATGTCTCTACAATGTTCTGATGCAGAGATATAGGTTTTGCTAAATGGTTGCTAGGCTAACCTGTTTGGTTGCTATGGGCGTGGCTTACCATCTGCCTTGCCAGTATATGTCACTCTTAGCTATGAGTGAAACGAACCAACCCCCATGTCTCTACGATGTTCTGATGCAGAGATACAGGTATTGCAAAATGGTTGTTTGGCTAACCTGTTTGGTTGCTATGGGCATGGCTTACCATCTGCCTTGCCAGTATATGTCACTCTTAGCTATGAGTGAAACGAACCAACCCCCATGTCTCTACAATGTTCTGATGTAGAGATACAGGTATTGCAAAATGGTTGTTAGGCTACCCTGTTTGGTTGCTATGGGCGTGATTAAGCATCTGCCTTGCCAGTATATGTCACTCTTAGCTATGAGTGAAATGAACCAACCCCCATGTCTCTACAATGTTCTGATGCAGAGATACAGGTATTGCAAAATGGTTGTTAGGCTAACCTGTTTGGTTGCTATGGGCGTGGCTTACCATCTGCCTTGCCAGTATATGTCACTCTTAGCTATGAGTGAAACAAACAAACCCCCATGTCTCTACGATGTTCTGATGCAGAGATACAGGTATTGCAAAATGGTTGTTAGGCTAACCTGTTTGGTTGCTATGGGCGTGGCTTACCATCTGCCTTGCCAGTATATGTCACTCTTAGCTATGAGTGAAACGAACCAACCCCCATGTCTACAATGTTCTGATGCAGAGATACAGGTATTGCAAAATGGTTGTTAGGCTACCCTGTTTGGTTGCTATGGGCGTGGCTTAGCATCTGCGTTGCCAGTATATGTCACTCTTAGCTATGAGTGAAACGAACAAACCCCCATGTCTCTACGATGTTCTGATGTAGAGATATAGGTTTTGCTAAATGGTTGCCAGGCTAACCTGTTTGGTTGCTATGGGCGTGGCTTACCATCTGCCTTGCCAGTATATGTCACTCTTAGCTATGAGTGAAACGAACCAACCCCCATGTCTCTACAATGTTCTGATGCAGAGATACAGGTATTGCTAAATGGTTGCTAGGCTAACCTGTTTGGTTGCTATGGGCGTGGCTTACCATCTGCCTTGCCAGTATATGTCACTCTTAGCTATGAGTGAAATGAACCAACCCCCATGTCTCTACGATGTTCTGATGCAGAGATACAGGTATTGCAAAATGGTTGTTAGGCTGACCTGTTTGGTTGCTATGGGCGTGGCTTACCATCTGCCTTGCCAGTATATGTCACTCTTAGCTATGAGTGAAATGAACCAACCCCCATGTCTCTACGATGTTCTGATGCAGAGATACAGGTATTGCAAAATGGTTGTTAGGCTGACCTGTTTGGTTGCTATGGGCGTGGCTTAGCATCTACCTTGCCCGTATATGTCACTCTTAGCTATGAGTGAAACGAACCAACCCCCATGTCTCTACGATGTTCTGATGCAGAGATACAGGTATTGCAAAATGGTTGTTAGGCTAACCTGTTTGGTTGCTATGGGCGTGGCTTAGCATCTGCCTTGCCCGTATATGTCACTCTTAGCTATGAGTGAAACGAACCAACCCCCATGTCTCTACGATGTTCTGATGCAGAGATACAGGTTTTGCTAAATGGTTGCTAGGCTAACCTGTTTGGTTGCTATGGGCGTGGCTTAGCTTAACGATGTATCTGTGATACTGATTGGTTGTCTGAGTGAAATGAGCACACACCCTTGTCTCTAAGTGGTTGTACTGCAAAGTTATTCAACATAAGAGATTTATAATGCCTTATATATACACTAGATGATCTTTATAAACTAACTTTTGTGTCTTTTGTGTCATTGTGTTTTGGTTGTGTTTAGATTGTCGTTGTGTAATGTGACTGAAGAGTGTTGTGTAAAAATGTCTTCATGTCTACAATCATCATCGTCTCTGAGAGAGCTGGACCTGAGTAACAATGATCTGAAGGATTCAGGAGTGAAGCTGATCTCTGATGCTACAAAGACTCACAACTGTCAACTACACACACTGAGGTGATTCTCTCTACACACTGATCTCACAAAAGAAAAGTGAAGAGTGTGTTGACATGTTTGTGTGTGTTTGTAGGTTGTCAGGTTGTATGGTGACAGATGAAGGTTGTTGTTCTTTGGCTTCAGCTCTGAGTTCACAGTCGTCACATCTGAGAGAGCTGGATCTGAGCTACAATCACCCACAACACACAACACTTCAGCTGCTCTCTCACACACTCAATGATCCAAACTACACAATCAAGTAAGACACACAACATACACATGATTCACACACACCAGACCAATGTCACATCATGTTTCTGTCTTTTATGTCTTTGTGTAGTGTGAGTCATGGAGGAGAGAGAAGAATTACAGCAGGACTACACAAGTGTAAGTCTACACACACACACATACAAACATACCCCACACAAACACACCTGACACACACGCACGCACACACACAGACACACTTTAAACACAGACCCACCTGACACACACACACACACACACAGATTGATTTAATGATTGTTGTGTTGTTGTGTTATAAATGTGTGTTCTTGTGTTCAGATGCGTTTGATCTCACACTGGATCTAAACACAACACACACACACACACACACACACAGATTGATGTAGTGATTGTTGTGTTGTTGTGTTATAAATGTGTCTTCTTGTGTTCAGATGTCTGTGATCTCACACTGGATCTAAACACAACACACACACACACACACACACAGATTGATGTAGTGATTGTTGTGTTGTTGTGTTATAAATGTGTCTTCTTGTGTTCAGATGTCTGTGATCTCACACTGGATCTAAACACAACACACACACACAGATTGATTTAATGATTGTTGTGTTGTTGTGTTATAAATGTGTCTTCTTGTGTTCAGATGTCTGTGATCTCACACTGGATCTAAACACAACACACACACACACACAGATTGATTTAATGATTGTTGTGTTGTTGTGTTATAATTGTGTCTTCTTGTGTTCAGATGTCTGTGATCTCACACTGGATCTAAACACAACACACACACACACACACACACACAGATTGATGTAGTGATTGTTGTGTTGTTGTGTTATAAATGTGTCTTCTTGTGTTCAGATGTCTGTGATCTCACACTGGATCTAAACACAACACACACACACACACACACACACACAGATTGATGTAGTGATTGTTGTGTTGTTGTGTTATAAATGTGTCTTCTTGTGTTCAGATGTCTGTGATCTCACACTGGATCTAAACACAACACACACACACACACAGATTGATTTAATGATTGTTGTGTTGTTGTGTTATAATTGTGTCTTCTTGTGTTCAGATGCGGTTGATCTCACACTGGATCTAAACACTACACACACTGAACTCAAAGTGTCTGAAGATAACAGAAAGATCACACGTGTGAGAGAGCGTCAGTCGTATCCTGATCATCCAGACAGATTTGATGTGTATCCTCAGGTGTTGTGTAGAGAGAGTCTGACTGGACGCTGTTACTGGGAGACTGAATGGAGCGGATCAGATGTTGATATATCCGTGTCATATAAAAGCATTGAGAGGAGAGTGAGGAGTGATGACAGTGTGTTTGGATGGAATGTAAAATCATGGAGTCTGTTCTGCTATGATCACAGATTCACTGCATGGCACAATAATAATCGCACACACATTAGTGTCTCTCCAGGTGTGTGTAAGAGAGCAGGTGTGTATGTGGACCAGTTGGCCGGCACTCTGTCCTTCTACAGTGTCTCTGACACACACACACTCACACACTTACACACATACTACACAACATTCACTGAGCCTCTCTGTGCTGGATTTGGTGTGAGTTATAACTCGTCAGTGTGTCTGTGTGACATAAACAGTCTCTATAGAGCCTCCTGTTAAACACAAGAGAGACACACACATAACCACATGAGTTATTACACAAATAATGTCAAATCTTTTTCTTCTGTCATCTGGACATTATGATCTGTGTGTGTGTGTGTGTGTGTCTGAAAATGAGCAAAGAAATCACAATAACTGTCAATAATGAGTAAATATATAGATCATAACAGACATTAAACTGTATTTACATTATTTATATGTTTGTGTGTCAATATTTGTCACGTCAGACTCTTAGTCACTAGTTTGTTTCCATCAGAGACAAAAGTCCTTGTGTGAGTGGAGGAAGATTTTCTTTGTACACAGCAAAATATCAAAACACAAAATAACTCTATAGGAGTTAATTTTAATACTTTGAAAGTGTTGGCACATTGCCACTCTTAAATAGTTAAAAACTTACTCCGCATAGAGTTAAAACTCTAACTACAGCCAACTCTAACCAGTGTACAATAATTGATGTAGGTTGTTACAAATAAGCTCACCCCCAGTGTAATTTGTTAACTCCTGTGGTTTTTCATGAAGTTTAAATATGTGACCCTTAACAAAACCTTATGGCTCAATTTTCAAAATTGAGATTTTAACATCATGTGAAAGCTGAATAATTAAGCGTTCTATTGATGTAGGAGTTGTTAAGGGCAGGACAATATATGGCGGAGATACAGATGAATATAACTCTGGAATCTGAGAGTGCAAAAAAATCAAAACATTGAGAAAATCACCTTTAAAGTAGTCCATCAGAGGCGCTGTAGCAGGCCATCCACTCACAAAAATAACATTTTTATATATTTAAGGTAAGAAATTTACAAAATATCTTCATGGAACATGATCTTTACTTAATATCCGAATGATTTTTAGCATAAAAGAAAAATGTATCATTTTGTGCCATACGATGTATTTTTGGCTTTTACTAAAAATGTTCCTGAGCTACTTAAGACTGGTTTTGTGATCCAGGGTCACATATGGTAAACAAAGACAGTGATGCTTTACTTTGGGAAAATATTTTTAATTGTGCTAATTTCAGACGACATTTTTAAAATGTAACAGTAAGGCACCAAGAATTCTCGGTCATCCCCATAATAAAACATTTTATTGAGGGGCTTAAAATATTTAAGTTGATCTTTATTAATAACAGAAAAGTGGTTACTACACTCCTTAATTTAGTATGCATTTAAGTGTTCATCAAAGTACAGCGTTCACACATCACATGCAATAAAAAAAGCATTCTGTCCATGAATGACAATAGTACAGATATTTTTAAATAGGATACTCATGACACATTCCAATACAGACAAACAGATTTATCTAGTATTCTGTACCATAAGTTTTGACCCAGCTGGTAGTTGACACTTCTGAAAATGAGTCCAACTTTAGAGTTCGTTGAAGAATTTCATTGCAAACATTTCTCACCCTCACGAAATGCCCATCAGGAGACCGCGGTTATCCACTAAAGGCGTGGTTGTTAACCCACCTCACCGACCCACAAACTGACCGAGAGCGCAAATAAAATGATGCCCATTCTCGCACACGGTCAGTTGTAGAGCGGGCGATTGGGCAGCTGAAATGTCGGGAGCGCTGCCTTGACAGGACTGGGGGAATGCTGCTATACCGCCCTGACAAGGTGTTCCGCATCATGCTGGCCTTTGGTGTGCTGCACAATGTTGCATACAGGCACGGCATACCACTTGGTGAGGTGGTGGCACAACCAGATGACCCTGACCCAGGACCAGTGTATGTGCAGCCCAACCAACAAGCCATTCAGAACCGTCAACGTGTGATTGTGACAATATAAATGGTAATCAGACACAATGTTTATTATTTTACCAATTTCTTATATCTGTGAATGCGTCACTGAAATTTTGCAGATGACTGTTAATTTCTCCGATGGCCCGAACGGATTGCTGTTGTGACTCCAGAAGACTCAAGACGTGGCCAGACAAACTGGACTCAGCATCGGGGGCAGTACTGGAAACATTTACATTCATTCATTTGGCTGATGCTTTTATCCAAAGCGACTTAAAAGTAGGGTGCAGTGGGCAGGGATAAGGTGCCTTGCTCAAGGGCACTTCAGTTATTTCCTGGTGGCACTGAGAATTGAACCAGCGACCTTCTGATTACGAGCCGAACTCTCTAATCACTAGACCGCAACTGACCCCTGGTAACGCCGGATAAACGTTGGACACAAAGGGCTCTGGCTGCTCCGGAAGGGGTGGACTCTGAGTGCGTGCCAGTGGACGTTCCTGCTGTTGCACCACACAAGTCTAAAACACAGGCACATGTTAACTGTGATTTGAGTTTGTTCATTATTAATGGGTACACGTATTTGGCATAAATGCAAATGGTACGTAAAATATGTAGTGTAATTGAGCTAGATTGCATGCATTTTGCTGCTTGGTTTTTCCATTTTCTTACTGCTTGTTTTTGCCAAAGTTGACTCATTACCATATTCAAATTCATTTGATTGAGGGAGGAGACAGAGTGCTGTGCATTTGCGCTCAATTCCACGTTAATTGTGATGTACTAAGAGAATATATGTGTGATCCTGTGTACACAGAGATTAATACATCTGAGGTTTTTTGTGCGTATGCACATTGACAGCTTTGTCCGTACGCAATGTTTTAGTATGAATTCAACGGAAGTCTTTGTTCATGAGACCCCAGGAAAGATTTTATGTTTGTGTGGCCGGCAGTCGACCGTGCGGGAGCTGTCGGCATTTTACTTTCGTTTTGTGGTTTGTTTATTTTTTGTTAAAATTTGTTGATTGTTCGCCAGTTCCCGCCTCCTTCTTCCCATTCCTTGAATTTGCTACAGCATTTATCATCTGTCGCAAATGAAACGCCTACCAGCATTGCTGGATTACGGTTTACAGGTTATATATTATTTACAGAGATGGCGGGGATTTCATCTTCACCTTACCAGTTTGAGCCCGAGTCTGACGAAGAAACATCCGAAGACGAAAGTAGATAATAGATAGACGATAATAGATTGAACACTTAAATTACCCGAGTTCGTAGATAGATAAACAAACTATAACACCCCAGAAATAACGGTACATGTTAACATTAGCGTTATATGCATTATCTAAACACAGACATAAGGTACACAAATATTTAGTCACACTTACAGGTACCGCAGTAAAGATAGTTTAGCGGTTTGACATTCGGACGTTTATAAGTTGTGAATCCGCATCGCTCTGCTGTGTACATGAACACATTATTAAATTTTGCACAGAATGATTTGTGAATTCATATGAATCGGTTTCCCCCGCACTGTATCCGCGTTTTCTTTTTGCGACTTTTTGTTTTCAAACGCCTATAACTCATGAAGCTGAAGACCTAAACACATAAAAAGAACGTCATCTTGTCCACTTTGATTTGTGAATTTTTCACAAAAAAAGTTTGTCCGCCAAATCGTGTTTAGTTGTGAGATACGGAGGATGACAAATACACAGTCTCCATTCACAGCTACTTTCAGTGTACATGCACTCAAAGTTGATCCCGATTTACTTGTTTATGCAGCCTAATCTGGTATAACTTTCACGAACAAATTTGTCTTTTTTATATAATCTTACACCTGTGTTTATTATGTCCTGTATAATATTATTAACGGTTTGAGATATTATTCATAATAAGCCTGTGAATTAAACAAGACAAGTGAGTCATACAAGTTACTGTACCGTTGTGATTGGTGAATTGTTTCAGTGTTTTGTTTCTCTTTCACATGTTGCTTTACTTTATATAGATAGTTTCACAAATGGCATTGCAATTTTCTCATGTTCTTATTCATAAAAAAGCTGTGTCATTGTTAGGTCACCATAAAAATGTTCACAAATTGACTTTATCACTTAAAATGTCTTTATATAATGCATAAGCATAGTGAATTATAGCTTAAAAGGAACAGAAGGCATACTATTCCTAAAAATGGCCTGCGGTACCCTAACCTATGTTTTTGAGTTTAAAATGACTCTTTAGATTTGTGAAACAGATCACAGATCAGTATTTGCCTAAAACACATTCCTTGAGTCCTTCATGTGAAAGGAAAATTAGTTAATTCATCATCACTCAAAAAACACTCTTTTCACACAAAACTTTATTTGTGAAAACATTTCATTATTAATTTCATAATTCATTGTGAGATGTGCATTTAAAGAGACAGGACACATATGAAACCTAAAAATGAAGAAAGGAACAAAACAAGATAAAAGGGAACATGAAATACAATCATACACCTCAACGACTGACATCGACAATTAAAACACAAGTACTTAAATACACTGGGATAAACGAGAAGACAAGAAACACCTGGAAGAAAACCAACCTGAGGCCAATAATCATAAAAACTAGGATACAAAATGAAACAGGAAACAGGGCAAAATCAAAAACATGCTAAGAATCCAAATAACAATTAACATGGAACACAGGCTGGATCACAACAAGAACTACATGTACATTTGCTACTGTGTATTTATTATTATGTGCCATTATTATTATTATCATATATCATTATTTATTATTACTTACATATGTGTATTATTATTTAGGCCTAAATAAACCTTATGATAACCATTATTACTGTAACTTATCTCAGGTTTACAGGAAAAATCTGCATCACATGACATCCTATCATCATCTAAAATATAGTGTTGGGCAAGCACTCCTTCATGAAAACTTCCGCTGACTGATTTTACTCTCTTAAATTCCTTTGTAGCCTTTCTGGACTGTCAACAGTGTAAAATTAAACACCATCGATTATTTTTTAACATATTCAAATGTTTATTCAACAAAAGTTGGGACAGTAAATAAGGGAATAGAGACATTGAATGTTTGGGGTAGCACAAATATAACAAGTGGCTGTGCAGGACTATGCATCCTATGAACACAAGGATGATCAGTCCAAGGACTTGATTAAATCCAAAATTGTTATTATTGTTTAATAACGATAATTTTTCTTATGTTTCTTTGAAAGTATATGAATAGAAGTTGATTGTCAAGATGTCATCATTATCATTATTATCCTTGCACATTCATAATCATTAATCATTTTTTATTGAGTACATTTTTATTAGTAGTAGTAGTAGTATTTTCTTCATCCTTGCACATTTATAATTATTAATTATGTAATGATAATAACCACTTATTATTATTATGTGTTGAAGTAATAGTATCTTTGTGTTATTTAAACAGTAAATATTAACTATATGACGAATAATTATTTACTTTGCATCGTCAGATGTTATTCCATTATGTCACAGCAAAAGACTAACTTGGTGCTTTCTAACCTTTTTCACATAAGTTTAAAATGTTTTAACCAAAACTAAATGGCGATGCATTAAGCTCGTCACCCGAGTGTTGCTTCTTTGCTGCTGACTGGCAAAGAGAAAATTTTAATTCATAACATTTGAAGACCCCAATAAACAAATACATAAATTTAAATGCATCTCAATTTGTTTTACTTTTAGGCAAAAACTGTAATCAAAAGATGTTTATTAAATCTAATACTATGTTGTTTGCACACAAAAAAATCCACAATAACTCACAACAAATTCGTAATTTATTTACTGTAAAAAGAAAGAAAAAATTATGAAACAATGTAATACAAATATAAGCTATAGCCTATAATAAACATTATGTGGCTTAATTACTACTGTGTGTCATCTTATAAGGCAAAGTGTTAGACGTTGCGCATAGAGGCACTGCGCGTCCTGTGTCCGATTTTGACTGTTGCATCCATCGCGCACTCTGTGTGGCGCAATAGTTGATTTGGCTTATTGAGCTATACAATAAAAGAACGTCAAACACTCACGTAACACAAAGACAACACGAAAAACATACATAGCTCCAAAAATAGACTTGTGCTCAGGAGTTGTAGGATTACCAAAATGCGTATAATTAAGAAATGTTAATTAACCTACATTTGTGTTGATTTAACAATCCTGCGGGGGGTGCTAGAGCACACCAGTACCCCTTCATTTTCGCGCACATCAGAATTGAAAAGACATTGCATAGTAAATAGAACATCCGGATTCACACCAAAACACACCGAAAGAACGACACAAAAGGAACATCATCTGCATCAGATTCTTAAATGTCAATTATGTTTGATCAGTGTATTAGAGCAAAAAAGAGGAATAAAGCATGGGGCCCCAGACCTCTGGGGTGACTGTGGAGGCAGTGAAAGGCTTGTCGAACAATTTTTAAGAGTTGAAATTAATCTTGAGAAAAGGATTCCATCATATGGAGTGCTATAGCCAAAAATCTTTTTGGACGAGCCACACTTAAAAACAGAAAATGGCTGTCAGTTGTATGGCACAGTAACCGAAAAACTGTGCAGTCCACAGTTCTTAAACTTTTCTGCCAAAACAAGAAACCTACTGACCTGGATGAGAATGAAGAGAACAATTCTGATGCAATCACATCAGAGCATGATCATATTTGTAATGACATGGCTGAAGAGAACAATGATGTGAATTGCTTTGAAGACATCCATTCACCTGAAGATGATGCACTGCAAAATGTCGACAGCAGTTGTGGACCAGAGGATACAGGACAAAAGAACAAAAGTAAGTGGAGACCAGCAATACCTGCCAAAAAGAAATTTAAAATTCACATCAGTAGTGAAGACTGGAAAAAAAAAGCTCCCAAAGAAGGAGAAATTAAACTCAGAAGACCGTGGACCCATGTACTTTATAAACAGTTCAAGAAAATAAATCCATCATGCCCCATTGCATTCAAGTACCAAAGAGTTTGCTGTCCTCAAAGTAGAAAAAAGGGTCCATATCTAAGATCAAAGGCAGTTTGCACATTCTCTGATTGTCAAGCAAAATATGTTTTTACTTGTAATGAACCAGTACAAGACAAGAGAAAAATCACCATCTATGTCACCCGATTCGGCAATGTCAAACATGCCAAAGCTGAATTAAAATTTCGTAGGGCAAGTTACACTCGCAGCGGCAAAATTGCAAAGGCGCTAAAAGATGGAATTTCACATTTTTACTATAGGAAACTGAGAACTACTTCTTCAGCGGAGCTCATAGCTGGAAACCTTTCTAAATGCCTTATATGCTATAGTTTTAAGAACATTTCTTGTGAATTGAAGAGGAGTCTTCGGTTACATGACGATGTTGTTATGGAACTCATGATCACTCAGAAATTACTCAAAGAATGTGACACAGGGTTTTTCAACAGCCCAGGATAAATGCAGCATTTGCCAATCGATCCATTTGCAGTGCAAATGTACACAGAAGAGGGCATGATGATCCTTGTGTCACATCTCCGGAAAAATCGCAACACATCTCTCTATCTTGATGCGACTGGTGGCATTGTTAGCAAGATTCCAAATCAACACAAGAAAGTTCTGTACTATGCCCTTGTTCTTCAAGGAGATGGTGACAACAAACCTCCACTTCCAGTTTCAGAGCTGTTGACAAATGAGCATCATGTGCCAAATATTTCAAGTTGGCTTCTAAAATTTGTGCACAATGTCTGCAGGTTGACCTCAATCAGAGGGCATCACGTCGAGACAGATTTTAGTTGGGCCCTAATCCAAAGTGTTCTGCTGTCATTCAACAGAGAAAATGTCGACACCTACTTGGAAAGGGCACACAAAATCTGTCAATACAGATTTGAGAAAAGGGATATACAAAGGTTTACAGTGGTGCATATCTGTGTAGCACACATGGTGAAAACCATATCAATGGGAATCGGTAAAGTGACAAAAGACAAAGGATTGCACAACTTTGCTGTGTTTTGCTTTGCACTTTTGCAAAATTGTGTGAGTCTTGAAAAAGCTAAAGCAATATTTTTGCAGATGTGCTTTGTCTTTTTGGGTGTAAAAAATACTCCCACTATACAAACTTGAATTAACAAGCTCAATAATTACAACAAGCAGATCACTTTGGAAGATGTTGATGACATTTCCTTCAAGGCACACCTCCCCTCGGAAGATGACATTCCAGTGACAAAATACACAATAATTGGACGTTCTCATCTTACCATTGAGTTTGGTAAAGTCCAGGAAGAGGCAATGGATGTTATCCAAAAAGAAGACACACTAAGCGGTGTGGAAGATAACTTCTATAAGTTTGAAGAAATTATCACTCTGCTGACAGGACACCACTTGGGCCTTTTCCCATTGTGGAGTGGAATTTTCCTTGGAATGATGGAAAAGTATGCTTCAGAGTGCAAAAACAAACCGGACAAAAATACAGAAAATATTGAGAAAACCAGAGACACCAACAGTCATGTTGAATGTTGGTTTGGAATTGTAAAAAATGTAATTCTACAAAGAAAAGGCAAATGAGGCCTGCTGATTTTATCTGCAGACTTCATGCATCCTTAAAGGGACGATACAAGGAACACATGACTGTACATGAACTGCCACTTGGATCAAACTTCCACGAACAAAGAGAAAAATGAAGCACTAGAGCTAAATGAAGAACAGTGGGCCAAAAGACAAAACACAACAAAGTCTAAATACTACAGTGTCCCTGTAATCATGCCTGTGCCAAAAAAGATAAAAAACAAAAATCAACACAGAAGACACATAAAATCTGTTAGACATGGCAAACAAAACACAAATGTTCAAGATTTAACCAAACCAAATGAGACAAAGGAATCCCATGCATGCAAGGTTGCTATTCAGCAATCTGATAACAGCAAAAAAAAAGAAAAAATGGTCTGAAATTGCTGAAATAAAAGATCCAGATGAAAAGGTATATAATCTTGTTCTTTTAACTTTTTATTTTATATTATAACACTGTAAATGAAAATGAACCTGCCATTTCTAATTATCTTGTAGACCTACGCTCTCTGGGACACAGACATTGAAGAAGCTGTCATAGCCACACTGCCTTCAAATCAAGACGCGAAAAACTCTATGATTTTGAGAGTAGCAGACTTCAATGGCTATGTGGCGAAGTAAGATGTTTTAACTCAACTCGTAGTGAAATAACAGACATCACATCAACAGTTTAGAAGCATTATAATGACTGCAATTAAAACAAACTTTTGAATGCTTTATTCAGTTTTTTATAATGGATTTCTCATTTCTGTTTGCCTACAACTCTTTGTTTGAATACAAGATCATTGCATTATATTTTTAGGTAAATATATATATACCACTTTTAAAATTCGAAAATCGAAATGAAGCTGCAAAAAAGTACTGATCATTACACTGTTGATGTAATACTGAATGAAAAGATGAGGTGGTAAAAAGACAGTTGATGTCAAAGGTAAGGACTTGTAAACAATATATAATTGATATTTTTTAACATATTGTTGTTGTGTATTTAATAAAATAATAATATTTTCCATAGGTTAATTTTGATAACTTTGAGCAGCAGTAGGCACCCTAAATGTAAATCATTCTCATTGGATCTTGGTGGTGAGTTAGGCTGAAACAAATACAACCACAAATTGTATCATTAGGCTTTTTTCTTTTGGCTGGGGGAATGTTTGCAGTACTTTCATTTAACAAATTTGACAAAACAAGAAACCCATTAATAACAGCTTGAATTGTAATAACAGCATGTTTAACACAAATTGCTAAATTTAGACAAAGCATGAGCATATATATAAATATGTTCTTTATACACATTGCTTATATTGAATGAGTCCCAAAAAATGAGTCCATAGGCTAGCTCAACATTACCTGTTAAAGCAACAAAATGTGTCTACAGTCGTGGCCAAAAGTTTTGAGAATTACATAAATATTGGAAATTGGAAAAGTTGCTGCTTAAGTTTTTATAATAGCAATTTGCATACACTCCAGAATGTTATGAAGAGTGATCAGATGAATTGCATAGTCCTTCTTTGCCATGAAAATTAACTTAATCCCAAAAAACCTTTCCACTGCATTTCATTGCTGTCATTTAAGGACCTGCTGAGATCATTTCAGTAATCATCTTGTTAACTCAGGTGAGAATGTTGACAAGCACAAGGCTGGAGTGTATTACAATGTAAATGTAAATGAGATCATTATGTCAGGCTGATTGGGTTAGAATGGCAGACTTGACATGTTAAAAGGAGGGTGATGCTTGAAATCATTGTTCTTCCATTGTTAACCATGGTGACCTGCAAAGAAACGCGTGCAGCCATCATTGCGTTGCATAAAAATGGCTTCACAGGCAAGAATATTGTGGCTACTAAGATTGCGCCTAAATCAACATTTTATAGGTTCATCATGAACTTCAAGGAAAGAGGTTCAATTCTTGTAAAGAAGGCTTCAGGGCGTCCAAGAAAGTCCAGCAAGCACCAGGATCGTCTCATAAAGAGGATTCAGTTGCGGGATCGGAGTGCCACCAGTGCAGAGCTTGCTCAGGAATGGCAGCAGGCAGGTGTGAGTGCATCTGCACGCACAGTGAGGCGAAGACTTTTGGAAGATGACCTGGTGTCAAGAAGGGCAGCAAAGAAGCCACTTCTCTCCAAAAAAAACATCAGGGACAGATTGATCTTCTGCAGAAAGTAGAGTGAATGGACTGCTGAGGACTGGGGCAAAGTCATATTCTCTGATGAAGCCCCTTTCCGATTGTTTGGGGCATCTGAAAAAGGCTTGTCTGGAGAAGAAAAGGTGAGCGCTACCATCAGTCCTGTGTCATGCCAACAGTAAAGCATCCTAACAGCATTCATGTGTGGGGTTGCTTCTCATCCAAGGGAGTGGGCTCACTCACAATTCTGCCCAAAAACACAGCCATGAATAAAGAATGGTACCAAAACACCCTCCAACAGCAACTTCTTCCAACAATCCAACAACAGTTTGGTGAAGAACAATGCATTTTCCAGCACAATGGAGCACAGTGCCATAAGGCAAAAGTGATAACTAACTGGCTCGGGGACCAGAATGTTGAAATTTTGGGTCCATGGTCTGGAAACTCCCCAGATCTTAATCCCATTGAGAACTTGTGGTCAATCCTCAAGAGGCGTGTGGACAAACAAAAACCCACTAATTCTGACAAACTCCAAGAAGTTATTATGAAAGAATGGGTTGCTATCAGTCAGGATTTGGCCCAGAAGTTGATTGAGAGCATGCCCAGTCGAATTGCAGAGGTCCTGAAAAAGAAGGGCCAACACTGCAAATACTGACTCTTTGCATAAATGTCATGTAATTGTCGATAAAAGCCTTTGAAACGTATGAAGTGCTTGTAATTATATTTCAGTACATCACAGAAACAACTGAAACAAAGATCTAAAAGCAGTTTAGCAGCAAACTTTTTGAAAACTAATATTTATGTAATTCTCAAAACTTTTGGCCACGACTGTACATGCAATCATGTCTCAAGTCATGATTTTCAATAATAAGGACAAATGTTTCTAACATGAGGTGCACACCTGTACATAACATAAGAGCATTAGTTGCAGGTTTCCACTATCTCACATTGTTCAATATCGTAACTGAATGACAAATTCATTTTTTCAGTATCTGAATGCTACTTCAAAACAAGTCACAGTTTTAGATCCTTTCGGAAGAAATGAGGAGGCCCAAGCAAGGAAAGCCGGAGAAAGATTTAGGTCATTTTACTTTACATTATTTCTAGCATTTAATAAAACCACAATAGTTTACAAGATTTTGTTTGTAATCATACTTTAGGAGGTTCTTCAAAATGCGCCACAACATTCTTGGCTGAAAAGAATGGAGCAGTCTGAGATGGAGTCCAATGGACATTAAACACACAAAACAAAAGGATGGAAGTAGTTGTGGAGTTTTTGTTATGAAGGTATTAAAATGAGCATACTCAATAAAGCTAACAATGTTTATGTAATACATGTTGTAATGTTTCTGATGTTATTCTCAGTTTGGAGAGGAAATTCTCTCTAAATTCCCCAATATTCCCTGCAATATAACCATAGATGGAAGCCAAGAGGCAATAAATGACATAAGGACACAGATGGCATCTACTATTTTAGCTTCATCGGGTAATAAAAATGACTTGTGTTGATAAAGATACCTTGCCAATAATAAATAAATTGTATGGCTTAAGTAAAATAATTTTTAATACCAATTTATTTATTTTTTACAGAACCTTTGGAAAGTGTTTGCCAGTTTTGTGGCTGCATGGATATAGATGTGAATTCACTGTGGGTACGTATCAATAAATATGTCTATTTCTCTATTTAATATTTATATAACAACTACATTTGATTTTGGAAATATAACCGCATTTCTAATAATTACAATGTTGTTCAGATTCAGTGTGATGATTGCTTGCTGTGGATGCATGCCACATGCACAGGTCTGGACCAGAACGAGGTGGACTTGATAACCAATGACAACAGTCCATGGTTTTGTTGTTTTTGTGAAAAACAACAAAAAAGTGAAAAACAGAGGAAAAAACAACAACAAAAAAGCGATAAAGATCATTTTTTGATATGTGGTTTGGAGTCAAATGGAGCATGCATGGGAAGGTACACATTTTCTTTTTCTTCTTGGTTCTAACAAGATAAACAATCAATAACAAAGCTGTTTATCAAGAATTACAAGCTGTTTTTCAAGAATAACAATTTATAAAGTTAAAAAGCAATCAAATATGTTAACATAATCTATAAAACATGATTTTTATTTAATATCAGTGAAATTAAATATATACACAGTTGAAAGGATATTCAACTTACTAAATTTAAAAATAGCTTTGGGTAATGATTTGTACTTCACGTCCAAACTATACTGTAAAAAGAATGACTGCTTTTTTCCTATTAAAGGTCAAATGTTGAATAATGGTCTGTGTAGACATCTGATGCGGACATTTTCTGTAAACCTGAGATATCTCACAATGGTAACTGTGATCATACAGTGTGTAAAGATTACTGTATGTAAAGTAACTGTACTACATGTAAAGCTTAATGTACTATGTGTTACTTTAAGCATACTGTATTAAAATCTTTAGATACAGACCTTGACAATTCACATATCTGAATAGTTATTTTATTTAAAATAATTAAGTTAATTTAAAATTACATTTAACTCATTTAAAACTTCTTTCAAGTTAAATTTAAACTGTTTAAATAGTAAATTCAGTTTTTAAGAGTTGTCAGCCTACTGTTCTGTTGGCACTATTCGTAGCGTACATATAGGTTCTTACGAAATATTAAACAAAATTGTCTAGTAATGTTTTTGTTTATTTAAGTCATTGTCATTGGTCTGGTTTTGCCTTCTCCCATGTGGTTTTTGTGCCTGGTCCTGCCTCTCTTAGTTTTTTCAGGTTTCTTAGTTTTTTCCATGCAAATCCCATTTGCCCGGCTCTGAATCTGCTAGCAACTCCCCAGTCTGGCATTCTCTTCCCCCCCGATTATATATCAGCATCAGTAGCCCTACCTTCCCCTCATTCCCTAGGACGTTATCCGATATGTCTTCTGCCTCTTCACCATCCTGTTTCCAGGGAGCCCAAGTGCTATCTCTCTGCCTCATTGACTGTTTCTGTGGCTGTTTGTTCCGGTTAATCAACTGAAACTACTAAAATTGGATCGTAGACTTCACAAATAAAGTTTTGTGTGAAAAGAGTGTTTTTTGAGTGATGATGAATTAACTAATTTTCCTTTCACATGAAGGACTCAAGGAATGTGTTTTAGGCTAATACTGATCTGTGAAATGTTTCACAAATCTAAAGAGTCATTTTAAACTCAAAAAGACTTTAGTAAGAGCTCATTATAAAGTTGTGTAGGTGTCCTGTCCCTTTAAAGCCATAGATCAGCATTAATATGCAGTTTAAATACACAGAAGGCAATGCAAAGTAGTCAAATCAATTTGTGAAAGTTTTCACAAATAATGTTTAGTGTAAAGAGAGTTTTGTTCACCATTTTAGGCCATTTGTTAAGTGGCGATGGACTCTCATCACCTGTAAACTCATTTTCCTTTCACATGAAGGACTCAAGGAATGTGTTTATAGCAATAATAATATTATACAGGACATAATAAACACAGGTGTAAGATTATATAAAAAAGACAAATTTGTTCGTGAAAGTTATACCAGATTAGGCTGCATAAACAGGTAAATAGGGATCAACTTTGAGTGCATGTACACTGAAAGTAGCTGTGAATGGAGACTGTGTATTTGTCATCCTCCGTATTGTTGGACTTTAAAAGGTGTCCTGCATGTTCAAAAATCAAAGGAAGGCAATCTCTAACAAGTATTGAAGTTTATTGGTCAGAAAGTATCAAAATACAGCGCTGGGTTGTCTCAGACACAACGTCTCACAAAGAACAACCCCGAAAAAACATCATCACACAATATATATATGGTATGTCTCGTCGTTCTTGAAGGAGTTTTTTAATAAGTTTTATTACGTTTAAATCTTTACTCTTTATTATAGTTTGATTAACATAATGTGTGTGCCTTAATGAAAATGTTTTAGTAAAGACTGTGGGGTGTTATGTGCTGATATTAAATGTGTCCATGTGTGTGTGTGTGTGTGGAAGGAGGAACTGAGCCAAAGGTCAGTTGGGGGTGAAACAGGGTGAAATTGCACGCACACACATAGGTTTGTAACAGGTAAAGAATGCAGTGTGTTCTCTAGAAAGTAGAGTGGGGGATGAAATGTTGTTTTTCAGAATCTGGCAGAAGTGGAGGGAAACAAGTGATGAAGACCATTCGCTGAAGACAAAGAAAGAACGTGCTATTGGAGGAGCCAAAAAGAGAGGAGGAGGAAGACAGAACGACGAGAAATAATATAAATAGGCTGTAAACTTTTTTTCCCGGGGTTGTTGATTCTTGGAAGTTGTGTCTGAGACAATCCAGCGCTGTATTTTCTGATCAATAAACTTCAACATTTGTTAGAGTTATTTGAGCTGCCTTTCTCTCCAATTTTTGAACACGCAGGACGTTGTAAAGTCCATCATTCTCTCTTCTGCAGGGGGGCCGGGGGTCTCCCTTGTTTCCACCAATCATCAAGTTCTGCTTTGTCCTCTCTCCACCAATCAACTCCTGCTGTGTCCTTTTAGGTTCCTGGAAAACATTCCTGAAAAAACAACATGCATTCCAAACACCTCCCCCACTCTTCTAAACAACTGCAGCCGAAGATGCCCCCTCTCCCCCACACACTCACATTCCCCTGCTGCAAGCACTTCACACACACAGTTTTCAATGTTTTCACAGTGCAGATTATATGATGAATGAATGTATGTATGAAACAAAAAAATATCTTCACACTATAAGAAATACGTAATAAAATATGTAATAACAACACTAATATCCTTCATCAGCAACACATAAAATATTTTGTAATATGGCAACATTTCTAAGGTGGAAGAAGGCTGTTTGTGTGATATTTGAGATGTGAAATCAGACTAGCCACCATTATATAATCTGTATGTTTATCGTACTATTGTATACTTATGTTTCCAACTAAAATGTTGTATTTTTATTTTATTTTTTGTAGTCATACAAACTTTTTTTTTTTTTTTTTTTTTTCTTTATAGTATGTTAAAAGTTTGCAATTGGAGTTCATTGTTTTCGTTTTCAAAGTGTATTTCTTCTTTCGTGTTGTTTATTTATTTATTTGATTTTTTTTCGTGTTTGTTTTTATTGGCACAACAGGAATCCCATACACATTTGCTTCCGTGTTATTAAGGACAGTCCTCAAATAGCATTCGATTGTCTGAAGATATGGGGAAAAGTGTATTAACTTTATTAACATTACTTAAATTGGTTCGGTACAACATGTAGTATTGAGCATGATCTGATTTACAAATACAATTGTTATGCAACTATTTCACAGCCTACCTCTCATTTATGAGGCTTCAGTGACTGGAATTCTCTGTGATGTAATGTGTACTCCAGATTGTGGCTTGGGGTCTTTACAATGGCTAGAATCAGTTCTGTGGGAGAGTCGTTGTTCCATAGCATCTCAACCTAAATAAAATGAGCTTCACACAGTAAATAATTGCTTTAAGGGATATATGAAGAGTTTGGTTATAAAATCAGATAACTCATTTTTTTTCCACAAATCATGTATTTCTTTTTTTGATCGTGTTTTATTGTGTTACTTAGCTGTACATATGTTTTACATCTAATACCTCACTTCAAAACAAACCAAATGCAGTTTGATTAATATGAATTGGTATGCTGAATAAAAATATATATTTGTATCATTTCATCAGATTTTTGTTTTCTCATTTTGGAACCAAACTGTTCATATGCAATAAACGCTTGAACTTGCTTTTATGACTTTATCACCTCTTCCCCTACAGTCAGTTCCTCTACAATTACTTTACTTGGGTGTTGTCTATAACCTACTCTTTGGCATGGCGAGACAGGTCTTGAACTTGTTTTGCTCTTTGTCACATCCTTTGGGATCTTTTTTCTTTTCTTGGGAACAGGTATGCTTGCTGGAACTGAAAAATACTTGGATTTCGTGGCTGGGTGACGTTCTTCATTTTTTTTCTTCCATGTTTCTTGACACTGATCAAGGTTCGTTGGTGCCAGAGGTTTCTGCAATAACAATTTAGGAAGGTTTTGCTGAATGATGTGCTCTGTATATCTTGCTTGCAGAGACTTATACATTTCTCTTAAAAAGTTACTGTGTCTAACAAAGACAAAGAAAGATTAGAATGTTTAAACCAAACACAACTTGTAAGCTTGTAAGACGGCTTTGTCTTGCTGTTTGTGCACTGGTGCCAGTTCCAGATGTCGATGGAGTAGAAGTAAAAGAGAGAGAGCAGCTGTACTACCTGTGGCTGGTGTAGCTTCTGCAGAAACTTCTTGTCTCACATGTTCAAGTAATGCAGTCGGATGCTTTTTTTGACGTTGATCCTCCATGGCCTGCCAAAATGAAATTACAAAGCTTACATTTTGCTTTTTGAGGTCCAGTTTCATCAAAATGAAGCCAGACATTGCTTCTTTTTCTGGAGCTCATCTTGTAGCTGCTCTTTTTACCTGTCTGTCTTTGTTGTAACCTTTGGGATGAGAGATGTTAAAAGGAGGTAACCCTTCACCCAAGTAGCTGTACAGTACACAGCTGTATGTGGGAAGGGGTAGTTCATGCCCTTTGACTTTTGAGGTTACACAAATTTTACCTTGGCAGAGTCTAAGCTTATTAATAAGCCCTTTGCCTAGATAATAGTTTGCTTAATATTCCTTTTAACGTTTATACTTTAACATATTTTAAGGACAAAATGTAATAATGTAAGAAAAAACAAAGTGTGTACAAAAATGTTTATTGTGCTTTTTCAAATACACCAAAATAGAATAACATACAAAACATATACTATACATATAAGAAACTACATTTGCAGCATAAAAACATTAACAGGGAACACACTTTATAATTGTCAGAACTATTTTTATTTTATTTATATGTTAACGTGGCTTAAAATGCATTAATGTTGTGCATTTTTGCATTATAATTACTTTAAAGATTGAAAACAATTCCTAGCCTATCAGTTTGTAAAACTAAACTACACATTAATTTGTTTCATGTTGAATTCATGGTATTTTCATGAACATATCTTATTTCATTTTTAAACAAGATGATACAAATCTAAATGTTATCATTCACGAGAACGAAACAAGCGGATTGAATCGTTCTCGCAGAGAATCTTGAGTCACAAAATCGAATCGGTTGCATTGCATTGGCTTTCAGGTCATCAACCGAGAGACGTTTCTTTCGGACACGTCCGATTTGTGAATAGTATAAATGTGAACCGGTTGATCAGCGCTAGTGAGTTGATAAACTGCGGCTGCGCATGTGTGCGTGTGAAAACTAGCAGGCTTCTCTCACTCTGAAGTTAAAAAAATTCTTGGAATTTAGAAAAACCAAAGTATGAAAACAATAAGCACGGGTGACGACGATGAGCGGGGCAATCTGACAAAACGTAAGTTTATTTAATAACAAATAAAAAACAGATTATTCACTTTATAATGTTCGCTTGCATATTACTGCCTTTGTCTGTATCTGTGTGCATTATTTGCCAAACTTAAATGTGATAAACTTATCAGATCATGATGATGTTTTAAGTGATGATAATTAATGACTTAAAGTGTCTTCATTAAATGTTCAGCCAAGTGCATTTTCATCCCGACTGAACATCGTTACGTCATAACAGTACATCGTTACGTACATTACATAAATGAACCGATAAACCGTTTTTTTGAACCGGTTCATTGAAACGAACTGTCCTAAAGAACCGGTTCGCGGAAGAGAGCCGGACTTCCCATCACTAGTGTAAGTATGTATGCATATTGTGTGTGTGGAGCATTTGTATGTCTGTCTTTTGTTGTTTTCACCTTTTTCTTGTTTTTACAGGTATATATGCCTTTAGTTGTTTTTCTTGTATTCAATGTGTCTCATGAAGAGCTGTATTGTAACAATGACAATTGTAAAAAGCGCTATATAAATAAAGTTGAGTTGAGTGATCTGAAACATCGAGTTGAGAGATCCACTAAGTTTGCATTGCTTGATTCACAAGAAGTGAATGTGATCACTGAGGAAAGGTAGCGCATGCTGGTGCATTTATGCATTAGATGAGGGGGCGTGCTCTCACCTCCCATACGCCATGTGATTATGTCTGTCAAAGTCAGTCAGAGATGTGCAGTATTTCAATTACTTGCATTTAATTACTTCTGAGTTTTTGTAATGTGTATTTTCCTTAACAAACAAAAGGTGAAATGTAATTTGTAATTGATTAATTTGAGAGACTGTATTTTTATATTTAAATACTTAAATACTTTTTCAAATAAGTGTGTTTGTTCTTCTGAAAATATTTGGAAGAATGTTGGATCTTATTGTCTTTTTACTGCCATAGTAGGGAAAATAAATCTTTTGGAATGTGATGGGAATCGAGATATGACGTTATTTATCTTCTTGTGTGTTCAGTGGAACAAAGACATTTATACGGAACAATCTGAGGGTGATTAAATGATGACAACATGTTAATTATTGGATGAAGTATCCTTTTATATTACTGAAAATATTGAAGAAGATCATATGTTAAGGCATGTCTGAGTATAATTTTAATACTTTTTAAAATGTAGAAGTTATTAATGTGCTGTAGAAAATAGATGGACATTCATGATCCTATATGCATATTTGACTGTTTCCAGTGAAATCAGTTGAATCCAGTGTTCACATTGTGTCAAGGGTCTTGGGGGTCCCTTAATCAGTCTTCAAAAAAACAAAACAGACGGAGCTGCCAGTGCAAGCATCAATCATGATTGTTTGAATCATTGTAGTAATTTGACCACATTACACAAATAAACGTCCTTAACATGTTGATGATCATTTAAAAGAGATCAACATGAGGGAGAGATTAAAATACATATTTCTTTTGCAGTGACCATGCTATCGATATTGCTGTTAATATTTGTATTTGGCATTGTAGCCTAGATTTGTTTTTTATAAGAGTTTGATGTCTTTCTTGCTGAAATTTCACTCATTGTAAAATCTCTTCAATTAATTTATTGCAATAAGAATAACAAGTTTTTCAGAATGTATTCTTTGATTCTTGTACTGCGGTGCTGTTACCTTTTCTTGGAATATTTATAAAAATCATTGGAATCAGTGAGTGAGGATGCGTATGAGCTTTTTAATCGGGATTCTTCTACTGATAATGTAGATCAAGTATGTGAAAATAATCCATATGAATCAATGCCGAATAAGAAAAACGAATGTCAGTCTTTTGGGCAAAAGCGAAGGCTAAACTTCTAGTCAAAGTCGGAGCTCATGTTTGCAGAAGGGAGCAAAAAATAATCTCTGGGGAATGCGAAACCTTTCTGAGGAAAAAAAAATATTCTCGGGGAATCGCTTTATTTAATGTTTGTTGTTTATGTTTTTGTTGTTGTTGTACTAATGGGTAACTCAAGTAAATTGTATTAAACACCATTTTCCAAGGCGTTTCATTCATTGACAGGAAAGTTTGGGTAACTCAGGGAGATGGGCCTACATCCATCCCCAGTAAAAAAATGTATTGGCAAACGACCACTCTGTGTCTTAAAATTGTGTATAACTGGCGAGAATAATGTTTCTCTGCATGTTTTCACTGGTCTCTGTTTGTTTACTAGAACTAATGAAAATTTGAGTTTCCCTTTGACTTCGTTGGGGAACCAAAAATCATTCTTCTATGACATCAATGTGAAGAAGTCTTTATTGCACCTTATTGTGTTAACTGTATATAAAACGTCCAATATTAATTTCTGCTGTAACTCCATGTTACTACACAGCTGTCTTTCAAGCTCCTCTAGCATCATCCTGTTCTTCAGTGTTAGCACAATGCCTTCTGGTAAAGCCATGTCTTCATAAGACCCTTTGGTTAGCTGCAGTAATATCCTCTTGCATCTTCCTGAGGTGCTGAAGGATCAACCTATAAAAGTCTTTAAAAACATCATTGGACATTTAAATAAATTGCAGGATAAAACCTTAAAAGCAAATAAAGTTGCAAGCAGCAATCACCGGGTTCGAGCAGTCTAAGGCGACTAAGGTACGCCGACTAAGCTCAGGAATCGCCATAACACAACCACAACTGATGACACTCACCCATAACCAGAAAAATGAAAGAAATGGTCGGCAAAGTTTAATACTGACCATGCATTCTTACACTTATATCCAAAAACAGGTGTAAACCGATAGTACTTAAGGG
The DNA here is from genome assembly GCF_015846415.1 of Triplophysa dalaica. Classification (NCBI taxonomy): domain Eukaryota; kingdom Metazoa; phylum Chordata; class Actinopteri; order Cypriniformes; family Nemacheilidae; genus Triplophysa; species Triplophysa dalaica. The sequence goes on from NW_026622646.1 coordinate 230,235, forward strand.
ATGAGTGAAATTAACCAATTCTCATGTCTCTACGATGTTCTGAACCAGAGATAAAGATCTTGCTAAACGGTTGCTAAGGGTGTGGAATGGCACCTGTCAATTAATAACACATCAAACCACAAGTTAAACGAAACCACCCCAGTGTCACTACTGTGTTCTATTGCAGAGATATAGGTCTAGCTTAATGGTTCCTAAGTTAACTTGTTTAGTTGCTATGGGTGTGGCAGGGCACCTGCCAATTGACGATACACTCATCCATGAGTAACCGAACCAACGCCTGTGTCTCTATGATATTCTATTGCAGGAGATATAAGTCTAACATAATGGTTGCCAAGTTAACTTGTTTAGTTGCTATGGGTGTGGCATCCCACCCATCAATTGACAATACAGTCATCCATGAGTACCGAACCAACCCCTGTGTCTCTACGATATTCTACTGCAGAGATGTAGGTCTGTCTAGACTGTTGCAAAGGTAATCTGTTTGGTTGCTATAGGCTTGGCTTGGCAGCTGTCAATTGATAATAAACAAAGCTATTAGTAAAACAAAGCAAGTCCTGTGTCTCTATCACATTCTATTGCAGAGATATAAGTCTTTTTTGTTAATACAATGCACATTCTTCAAAATAGCCTCTTCTGTGTTCTGAATAATTAATATTAAATAAATACAATCTAGGACCATCTTTAATGGATTCACTGAATCACATTCATGGCTGCTGGAAGAAGCCATTCACACACGACACTCAAAAGTATACAGTGCTATGCAGCGTTGTAGCTTAGCCTCATATATGTTTCCTTTTGCATAAGCGCCTGAGTAGGCTATGTTGGTAAAAAAAATAAACACTCTTTACTAAAATGATTATTGTTGTTAACCTTTTATTACGTTTTTTTCAATTGCTTACACACAAAATGTTTACTTGTCACACAATTTCTGAAAACTGACATTCAAACACCAGAACCACACACCCAATCGGCAAAACCATACACTAATTCTCGACCTTTGACTCCCGGACAACGTCGCGGTCTTGAGTGAGTGTGACTCTCCGCCTGTGGCCCCTTGAAGGTCATGTGCTGTTTTGTGTGTCTTTGAATTAACCTGTCTCTTTTTTGCTGTCTCTCTTTCTAGATACACTGATGGAGCAATACAGGGCACATCAGGAGGGCCCCGACCCCTCCACTAAGCTGCGGGACAATGTCACCAGCAAGGTGTACCGCATTAAGCGATTTATTGCGTACATGGCCCAGGCAGGGGGCAAGCTCCAGACCCTGGACTTCCTCAACCAAACAGAGAGGATGCGAAGGCAAGACCAGTGGCACGCGATTTTTGTGACAAAACAGTGTTTTGCGTTTCCCTACTGACTGTCGTTCTGTTTTTTTGTCTATCTGTCTGCAGGTGGGTAAAGACCCTGAGAAACATGGCGAATCGGGAGACAACGATTAACCATTATTTAAAAAACATTGCCCAGTTTATGGACTATGTGGCTGCAACACCCCCTCCGACCTGCCGCCTCTCTAAGAGGGTCTTATTCTCTATCAGAAGGGAAGTGAGGATGATGCTGAGGTGCATGAAGCGCCCGGTCACTTTGCACCAGATGACGGTGAAACGGGCCAAAGACGGGCAGCTCATCCCCAAGGCCCTCTTGGAGAAGTGCAGGGAGGAGGCGAGAAAGAAAATACCCCAAATTCTCGGTAAGTCAATGTCTTCAGTGGTTAGTTACAGTTCACTATCCTTTACTAAAGCTCCTGTTATTTTGTGTTCCTCCAGATGAGCTGGAAAATACCAAGGCCCAGAAGACCCAGTTCCGCTTGTATGGGTATTTGACAGCGTTCCTGGCCTCAATCTATGGTCACCGCTGCGGGGTATTCCAAAACATGACCATAGATGAGGTCAGGAACGCGACGAAGACGGCAAATACCTACCTCATCAATGTAAGTGATCTCCCTGTGTGTGTGTGTGTGTCTGCTCTTGCTCATTTCTGACACGTTTTGTTGGATTTTGTTCGCAGGTCAACTTGTACATGACCAACCAGGCCTTCGGACCGGCACAAATTGCGCTCTCAGCAGAAGAGTACAGCTGGTTCGAGCAGTTCCTGGGGATGAGGGAGGAATTGGTGGGCGGGGTCGAGGCCAAACTCATTTTCTTTACATCCAGCACAAATCCCTGCAAAAATCTCAACAGTCACTTCCAGGCAGCTTGGAAGGAGATGGGCTTTCCAGAAAGCCCCACATTCACCGACTTCAGGTCGGCCATCGCCACTCATGTAAGTTTGAGATTTTGTCCTTTTTTTGTGTGGATATTGTGTCTAAATCCTCTTTTTGTCTCTCTCTCTACAGGCAAGGTACAATGGCAGTGTTGAGGATCCAACAAAATTGTCAGGCTTCATGTGTCACGACACAAGGACGGCTGACAAGTTCTATGCATGCAACCTTAACACAAAGGGGGCATGGGAGCACAGGCAGCTCTTCGAAAAAGGTGCTGGAGGGGCCTGACATACAGGATGAGCCCATTGGCAAGGTCGGCAAGCGAAAGCGGTGTGAGAATCCGTCTCTGCTCACATCACAGACCACAAGTGAGGATGAAGCGGAGCCTGTCTACCAGGAGTCGGGAGTATACTCGCTGGAGTCGGAAGAGGTAGCTTTGTCTCCTGTCACACTCATGTCTCCTGTCACAGTCTTGTCTCCTGCCTATTGCTAACCTTTGTCTCTCTTTTTCACGCAGAACTCATCCAATGGCGACCCATCTGAGGCCCGGCCGTCCGTCGCCAAGCCCATGAGGCGGGAGGCCAGTGTCCTGACGCCTCTGAAGATAAGATGGTCCCCGGCAGAGTCACCTCACAAGCTTGGAAAAGAATAGCCCTCCAGCGCCTGATCCAGAGCCTGTCCTGTGATCCTGTCCTGTGGTCCTTTGGGTGATCTCTTGTTCCTCGCCTGACCCATGTTTCCCCTGCCCCAGAGTTCCTCGACTGCTCCACCCCTACCCAGCTCCACCTGTTCGATGTTCTGCCATCCCTGTTCTTTGTTGTTTTTGTTCCTGACCTTCCCAGCTCCTGCCTCACCCCCCCAATACCACTTTAAGGGGCCATGTTCTTTTTTCCTGTAAATAGTTCCATTTCATGTTTTATTTGTTTGTTATTGTTCTGATGTTCTAATGCATTTTATTATTTTGTTCAATAAATGTTTCACCTTGTGTGTAAATGTCCATTTGCCTCCGACTCACTTGATTCCACTATGGTGCTAGCTAAGTTGCTTAATTTAACGAGTAGACAAAAATCTTAACTTAAGGTTAACTTAAAGTAGCTTGCAGTTACTTGTTTTTGTAACACAAAACACTTATCCACAAATGATGCATTTGATTCTGAATTTTTTGCATAACTTAATTATAAAATAACATAACAATAACCACAAACACCTACCTGCTCTACTTACCTGATGGGAAGACTCATCTGATATATAACTTATATAAAAGATGTTGAGTGAAAAAAAGACTCTATAATTTGTCTCACCTAAGCATAATGTGCATGCACGGCCTGCATCAGAAACTTTAACATTCATAATCTTTAAAAAAGGTTTAAGCGTGTATATAATCAACAACAGTATAATACATTATTGAGTATGTGTTTGCATTCTCATTTGTATCATTCACTACATTCTACACTAGTATGTGGTGAATGTATGCAAAAGGCCCAAAAACATTACATTGTGAAGAGGTCACAGGTTAAACTGAGCTAATATGGATACGAGGCCTTCCTCAGATGATGTAAAAAGACACAAATGAAAATGCAAACACGTGATCTTTAATGTATTATAGTGTAGACCAGGGGTCTCAAACTGCCGGCCCGCGGGCCATTTATGGCCCACACTCCCCCTCCCTCCGGCCCGCAACTGACGTAAAAAATATAACGCAATCCGGCGTTTATATATAAAAAATTATTATAATTATTATTTGTAGTTGTTTTATAGCAATTTAAACAACACAATTCAATATATACTAAAACACAGTTAAAAAAAACGCCGCGCTTGCCAGAAGACGTGATAAGACGTTAGCTGGATTCTGGGCTTTAGCAGTTCCTTTTTTTGTTTGGCTGTGAACGAAAATATGTCTAATTCCAAACCGAAAAGGAAAGTGGATGATGAACACAGACTGTTTCAAGAAAGATGGACACTGCAGTATTTTTTTGTGGAGTTTAATGGGAACACAATCTGTCTGATATGCAAAGAAAAAGTTGCCGTTCTGAATGAATACAATCTCAAGCGTCATTATTCGACTAAACAGGGAGACCAATATGAGAAGTACCAGGAAGACGAGAGAAAAAAACAAGCCACACAGTTGCAAAGAGAGCTAACGTCCCAGCAAAGCCTTTTCCACAGAGCCAAAAAGGACGCTGCCGTTGAAGCGAGTTATGTGGTGAGTGAAATGATCGCTAAAGCAGGAAAGCCATTCACCGGAGGGCAGTTTATGAAGGACTGCATGTTGAAGGTCGCTGATATTCTATGTCCAGAAAAGAAGAACATGTTCAAAAATCTCTCTTTATCGTCAAATACAGTGGCAGAGCGGATTACCAAGTTATCGAGTGAAATTTATAATCAGCTACGCGGGAAAGCTAGAGTTTTCACTGCATACTCTGTGGCGATTGACGAAAGTACAGACAAAACTGACACAGCTCAGCTAGCTATTTTCATCAGAGGTATTAATGACCAGTTTGAGGTGACGGAAGAATTGCTGAGTTTGTGTCAAATGCACGGCCGTACAACAGCCAAGGATATATTTCAGCAGCTGTGTGACGCGATTGAACGCGCTGGTTTTCCGTGGAGCAGACTAGTAGGCATTACCACCGATGGCGCCCCATCTATAACAGGTAAAAAAAATGGACTGGTAGCGCTGGTACAAAGAAAGTTGGAAGAAGAAAATGCAGATCCAGCAGTTGTTCTGCACTGCATTATACACCAGCAGGTACTTTACTTTACTGAGGTACGCTGGCTCAGCAGAGGAAATGTTTTGAAGAGATTTTATGAGTTAAGAACAGAGGTGAAGAGATATATGGAAGATGGCAGAATGGATGTTCCTGAATTTGATGATCCTAATTGGGTCATGGACCTTGCATGCCTAGTGGACATTACACAGGAGCTGAATGTCCTTAACCTGAAGCTCCAGGGCCCTGGTCAGCTCATCACAGCAGTGTATGAAAATGTGAAAGCCTTCTCCACAAAATTGAGATTGTGGAAAACTCAGCTTTCTGCAAAAAATCTCAGTCATTTCATAACATGAAGATCTCTTGTGGAGGAGGGCATAGCATTCAATGGTGATGAATATGCCTCTGCTGTTGAAAACCTACTTCAGGAATTTGATCAGCGTTTTGCTGACTTCAAGGCACACCGTGACACTTTCCAACTGTTTGCAGACCCCTTCTCATCTGATGTGGAGAGTGTCCCAAATTTGTTGCAAATGGAACTTATTGACTTGCAGTGCAGCAGTTTGCTAAAAACTAAATTCAGAGAGGCACAAGGTAATGCAGACAAGACTGCGCAGTTTCTGAGAGAATTACCTCCACGCTTTCCAGAGCTTTCCAAAGTGTTCAGTCGGTTAATGTGCCTTTTTGGAAGCACTTACCTGTGTGAGAAACTTTTCTCAAATATGAACTTCAATAAATGCAAATTCAGGTCCAGCCTTAGTGATGCTCAGGGCAAACGTGGCTCAGTTGTGTGAGCAGAAGCGCTGCCAAGTGTCTGGGAAGAAATAGAATAGTTTACAAATGTATTCAGAGATCGCAGTTGTTCAGTGTAAGCTTCAGCACAGTTTTGATAAGTTACTTAAGTTAAAATAAAGTAGGTAACTGTTAAAAATGTAAAATTATATAACAATGCACAGACACTGTTGTTTGTATATTTGTTACGCATGACACAAATATGTTTGTAATGTTTTAAAAGATATGTGAGCAAACATCTCAGCAATTAAAGTAAATTTCCAGAACTTTTTTGCTATCTTTTAGTGCTTCAATGTTAAAACGGCCCTCCTATGAGATGTCAGTCACAGCAATGGCCCCCAGCCAATTTGAGTTTGAGACCCCTGGTGAAGACTGTGATGAATGTATGCAAAAGGTAATAATAATTTATGGCATTGTGCAGTATGTGCACTGTGAGAGGTCAAAGAATGCTCAGGGCATACACCCGAAGCTGAAACATTCAGAACTTACAGAACAAAGTAATCAAACTATTTAAAGTCATGCAGGCCATAAGTTTTCTCTGTGAAGGATTGATATTCCTTTGAAGCTCAGGTGAGAGTGTCTGGAGAGCAAGATGTTTGTCAACAAACTTACCCTAACCACCATCTTAGTCTTCAGTGAGCCAGTTATGGCAGAAGTTGGCAAGGGGCAGAGTCTTCCTTGGAGGACAGATCTGCCCCTTGTGCAATGTGTTTTTTAAACAGTTCGAAAAGCACTTAAAAAATGGCCATCCAGACATCTCTGTAAGTCATTGATAAAAAACATTTAATTGTTGCTTTTTTGCTTAGTTTTCAACACACTTAGATGTCAATTTTCTCTTTTTAAGTCAGTTAAGAAGAGCAAAATTGTCAAGAGAATGGAGAGAGAGGTCACCATGGGGAAGTTGGGAGAGCTGGAGGCCAGCAACCCTGACATCCCCATGGTGACCCTAAAGGATGAGCCGCAGGGCAATTCAGGTAGGTGGTAGGTTGTCAATAAAAAGTGTGTATACTACTCAACTACTCTCTCATGACATAATAAATCTCAAGTGTTGTGTGACTCTCGTGTTCTCCCAGGAAACCCCATCGCTCCTGAGACCCTCAACATAAACACCCACCCTTCTTCCCCTGATGTGCCTGCCTCCCCTTCCTTCAGCTCCTCTCTCACTCCTGAATATTTAACCCCTCACATCTGCCCTCCTGGAAGCTCCATCCCTGCCACGCCAGCCACCCCTTCATATGAGCCCCCCCACCCATCGTCCCTTCCTCTCCTGCCTCTACAGCCTACGGGGGAGACTTATTCAGTCCCCTCCTATTTAGTGAGGATGAACTCAGTATGTTGGAGAACATGGGTGAGTCTTCAGCAGTCACTGACATCTTAGTTAGTCTAAAATGTGCATTCAAACTCTGAAAACTAAACCAATGCTTTATTTAACCACAGACATTCCCACCATCACTCTAGAGGAGAAGGAGGCCATTAGTAATCAAATGTGTAGGTGTTCAATTGTGTTTTCGATGCATCTGTGGTGGAAAAAGTCAGCAATTTAACACAATCTTTCTTTTTCTTTCAGACAACATGGAGATTCACGAAATCAAGGATCTGGGTTTCAGGATGTTGATGGACCTGTAGTTTTTTTTTAATTGTATATAAATTGTAAATATGTTGTATGAATCTCTTGTTTAATATGTTTCTATGAATTTATTTTCTAATATGTTTTATGAATCTCTTGTTTAATATGTTTCTATGAATTTATTTTCTAATATGTTTTATGAATTTCTTGTTTATTGTAACTTATTTAATAAAATGTCATGTTTCTAAATGCATTTTCTCTTTTATAAGATTCCACACATATTGCTTAAGTATTGCTTAAGATGTTGACGTAAGATGGCGGCGCGTGAACATCGCGAGGCTCAGCGTCTCTCCAGTTTTAGCAATTATATAGTGTTTTTCTTGCTCATTTCGGGCCTGTTTGTTCAGAACAGTTGTGCATTCACAACATACACCCGGCATGAGCTTTTGGATATCGGTGCGCATTCCCGGAAGTTATATCAACAACATTCAACTCGTCCCTGAGATCGCCAAAACACCCGATGCTACCCACCCCACACGGCCGGGCGGAAGTGCTCGCTGGCGGCGTCGAGATCGTAAACAGAGGTGGGGGAAACTCGGAGGGCTAAGAGCTAGGCTAAAGCTAACACCACACCGGCTCTCTTTACCCAGCATTTTCCTTGCTAATGTACGATCATTAGTGAACAAAATGGATGAGATTCGACTCCGCATCATCAACAACAAAAGACTTTTGAACTGCAATGTCATAATCTTCACGGAAACATGGCTACACAGCGGCATACCGGACAACGCTATTGAGTTAGCGGGCTACAACACACACTGGGCGGATAGAACGGCAGAGGAATCCGGTAAGAAAAGAGGAGGTGGACTGTGCATTTATGTCAATAAAGCTTGGTGCACGAACTCTGTTATTGTCGGGAGACACTGCTCGGCTAACCTTGAGTTTCTCATGGTTAAATGTAGACCGTTTTATCTGCCACGGGAATTCACTTCAACCATTATAACGGCAGCTTACATTCCACCGGATGCTGATGCCAAGCTTGCTATGAAAGAACTTCATGCAGCCATCAGTAAACAACAGACTGCTCACCCGGAGGCTGCATTTATTGTTGCGGGAGATTTTAATCACTCTAACTTAAAGACAGTGCTCCCTAAATTTCACCAGCATGTTTCCTGCCACACAAGAGGAAACAAAACTTTGGATCATGTGGCAAGGCATCCAGGCCATTAGTGACTACAAACCCAACCACTCCATCCCCATAGCCACAGATGCTGCCTTTCTGAACGAGCTTAATGACTTTTATGCACGCTTTGAGAGACAATAAGGAACCCGCCACCAGGCTCACACCTTCTACTGACCACCCAATCATCACACTAAACTCCACAGATGTTTACACTGCACTAAGCCGGATAAACGCACGCAAGGCTGCTGGTCCTGATGGCATCCCTGGTCGCGTACTCAGGGCATGTGCGGAGCAGCTCGCTGGGTTCTTCACGGACATCTTCAACCTGTCCCTCGCCCAAGCAGTGGTTCCAGCATGTTTCAAATCCGTCTCCATTGTGCCCATTCCAAAACATTCCAGCCCAACATGCCTGAATGACTACCGCCCTGTAGCACTCACACCCATTGTTATGAAGTGCTTTGAGCGACTGGTCCTGTCACACCTAAAAGACTCTCTACCATCCACACTGGACCAATACCAATTTGCGTACCGTAGCAATAGGAGCACAGATGATGCGGTGTCCATGGCGCTGCACTCCATGCTCACACATCTGGACAATAAGGACACTTATGCACGCATGCTGTTTGTAGAGTTCAGCTCTGCATTCAATACAGTCATCCCTTCCAAGCTAATCATCAAACTTGGAAACCTAGGCATTAGCAATTCAACCTGCAACTGGATTATGGACATCCTGACGAACAGGCCTCAGCTTGTTAGGTTAGGCCACATCTGCTCCACCACCATCACCCTCAACACTGGTGTACCACAGGGCTGCGTACTGAGCCCCTTTCTCTACTCCCTTTTCACACTCGACTGCAGGCCTGTGAATGGATCTAACTCCTTCATCAAGTTTGCAGACGATACAACAGTGATTGGTCTCATCAGCAACAACGATGAGACTGCTTATAGGGAGGAGGTACGGCACCTGGCCACATGGTGCTCAAACAACAACCTGCTCCTTAACACCTCCAAGACAAAGGAGATCATCGTGGACTTCAGGAAGGCGAAAGGAGGCACACACGACCCCATCCACATTAACGGGACGGCTGTTGAACGTGTTTCCAGTTTTAAGTTCCTGGGGACCCATATTTCGGAGGACCTGTCCTGGACCACCAACACCTCATGCCTGGTCAAGAAGGCTCACCAGCGTCTCTTCTTTCTGAGGACACTGAAGAAGAACCAACTGTCTTCAACTATCCTGGTGAACTTCTATCGCTGCACGATAGAGAGCATCCTGACCAACTGTGTCACAGTCTGGTACGGGAACTGTTCTGTTGCTGAGCGCAAGGCACTGCAGCGGGTGGTGAAAACAGCCCAACGCATCACAGGGACTACACTCTCTTCCATTGAGGACATCCAGAAGAAGCGCTGTCTGCGTCGAGCTCGCAGCATTCTCAAGGACTCCTCTCACCCCGCTCATAGACCGTTTACTCTCCTGCCTTCCGGTAGGCGCTTCAGGTGCCTCCGGACAAGAACCAGCAGACTAGGAAACAGCTTTTTTCCCAGAGCTGTTTCATTATTGAACTCTGCTCCCCACTGATTCCACTACCCTCATAACTTTAACTTTAATGCTGCTATTACACTTTTGCATTGCACTACAGGGCTGCATGCATGACTGAACTGTACACACCAGTACTTCATGTATCTGCTCTACCGGACTGTTTACACACACATAGCATCATTTGCACTCTATACTGCTCACTTGCACACCAGGAATATTACACTGAATGCTCATTTGCACTAATGGACTCATAACTGCATTACCTCATCTACTGCACTGTAACTTTCATAACTGCATTACCTCATCTACTGCACTGTAACTTCAATAACTTCTCTACTGCACTGTAACCTTAATAACCGCATTAACGCATCTACTGCATAACTAACTGCATCTATTGCATAACTAACTGCATCTACGCATCTATTGCACTATAACTTCAATAACTGCATTAACTCATCTACTGCACTGTAACCTTAATAACCGCATTAATGCATCTACTGCACTGTAACTTCAATAACTGCACTAACTTATCTACTGCACTGTAACCTTAATAACCGCATTAACGCATCTACTGCACTGTAACTTCAATAACTGCACTAACTCATCTACAGCACTGTAACCTTATTAACCGCATTAACTCATCTACTGCACTGTAACCTTAATAACCGCATTAACGCATCTACTGCACTGTAACTTCAATAACTGCACTAACTCCTCTACTGCACTGTAACTGTATAACTGCATCTACTCATGTATTGCACTATAACTTCAATAACTGCATCAACTCATCTACTGCACTGTAACCTTAATAACTTCATTAACTCATCTACTGCACTGTAACCTTAATAACTTCATTAACTCATCTTCTGCACTGTAACTTTAATAGCTAATGTCTGTAACTAATGCACACTCAAGTCACTTGCACTATTGTATAGTCTATACTGTTATCATAACCACCTGTACATTAATGTTCACAGTATATAGCCTTCTGTTTATATTGTTCATAGTACATACCAACTGTCATATTTTCATAGTACATGGCCATTGTATAGTATTTTCCTAATATTGAATTCTGTATTTATTCACACTGTATATCCTGCACTTGCTAATTGCACTTCTGGTTAGACCTAAACTACATTTCGTTACAGTGTACTTGTATATGTGTAATGACAATAAAGTTGAATCTAATCTAATCTAAGTAATAGTAACACGTTAGTATTTACAAAGCATTTATTTATAACAATAAAGGGCCTCTGGTCACATTTGCTTATTATAAAATATAAAATTAACTGGGTAAGATGCCATATATTTCAAAATAAAGGTCCTCTCGTCAGTTTTGCTTATTATAAAATTAATTGGGTAAGATGCCATATATTTCAAAATAAAGGTCCTCTTGTCAGTTTTGCTTATTATAAAATATAAAATTAATTGGGTAAGATGCCATAAGTCAAAATAAAGGTCATCTAGTCAGTTTTGCTAATTATAAAATATAAAATTAATTGGGGTAAGATGCCATATATTTCAAAATAAAGGTCCTCTGGCCAGTTTTGCTTATTATAAAATGAAAAATAAATTGGATAAGATACCAAATGTCAAAATAAAGGTCCTCTGGTCAGTTTTTGTTCCTTTCTTTTATGGATAACGGGCACAATAGTGGTTTCGTGGGCATGTTTCCTTGTAATCAATAAAGCGTCTGTGTAAATTGCAAATGGGCACAATAGTGGTTTTGTGGGCATGTTTCCTTGTAATCAATAGAGCGTCTGTGTAAATTGCAAACGGGCACAATAGTGGTTTCGTGGGCAAGCTTTCCTTGTAATCAATAGAGCGTCTGTGTAAATTGCAACGGGCACAATAGTGGTTTCGTGGGCAAGCTTTCCTTGTAATCTATAGAGCATCTGTGTAAATTGCCATCGGGCACAATAGTGGTTTCATGGGCATGTTTCCTTGTAATCAATAGAGCGTCTGTGTAAATTGCAAACGGGCACAATAGTGGTTTCGTGGGCAAGCTTTCCTTGTAATCTATAGAGCGTCTGTGTAAATTGCCATCGGGCACAATAGTGGTTTCATAAGCAATTGTCTTTGTAAATTGCAATTGGGCAGAATAGTGGTTTCATGGGCTCGCTTTCCTTGTCATCTATAGAGCGTCTGTGTAAATTGCAAATGGGCACAATAGTGGTTTCATGGGCACGCTTTCCTTGTCCTCTATAGAGTGTCTGTGTAAATTGCCAACCTTCTTCCTTATTCCTTAGGACCTGCTCTCTCAGGGGAAGGATACGTTCTGGCATCCCAGATCAGACCTCTGGAACACCCATGTCTGGTCTCTAGACAGGACGAGAAGAACCTGAGATGGCTACTCCCCCTGTACGGCAGAGACCATCAACCAGGCTAGGGCCCCATCTACTAGGCGGTTACACACCTCTAGACGGCTTGTCCTGGTGTCTCTCTCAACGAGAAAGACCCAATGAGGTGCTCGATCAGGATTGTGTTGTCCTTCTTACGAGACTTAACATCTCCGCTCCACACTGAAAGTGTATGTAGTCGCTATCGCCACTCATCACAACTCAGTTGATGGAAAGTTTCTAGGGCAACACGACCTAGTCCCCAGGTTCCTAAGGGCGCGAGAGGGCGGGATCCGCCCGATTCTCTGCTCCATACCCTCTTGGGACCCTACATAGGTCCAAGAGCCCCCCAGAGGTTCCGATCTTCCTCACCTGAGTAAGACGGCCCACCTGTTGGCGCTCAAGAGGGTAAGGGACCTCCAAGCATTCTCTGTGTCCCCAGATAGCCTTAAATTCTGCCCTGGTCACTCTCACGTTATCCTGAGACCCAGGCCCAGATACGGGCCCAAAGTTACAACTACTCCCTTTCGGGACCAAGGGTGAACTTGCAGGCGCTCCCCATCGCGGAGGAAGACCCAACCCGTTCCGTGCTGTGTCCAGTACGCGCACTGCGCCTCTATTTGGACCGCACACAGAGCTTCCGTGGCTCTGATCAGCTCTTTGTCTATTTTGAAAGACAGCAGAAGAGGAAGGCTGTCTCCAAGCAGAGATTAGCGCATTGGATCGTGGATGCCGTTACGACGGCATACCGGGCGCAGAATCTCCCAATCTCCATTGGCGGTTACGGCTCACTCCACGCGGGGTATAGCCACCTCATGGGCACTGGCCAGAGGCGCATCTCTGGCAGACATCTGTAGAGCTGCGGGTTGGGCTACGCCCAAACACCTTCGCAAGGGTTAACAACCTTTGCGTAAATCCGGTGTCAGCCCACGTCCTGCGTGGTGACATGTAGGACCGGCATCCGGGGGGCGTATGCCTGCGAAAGCACCTTCCCACCCTCCAAGAGGTTGGGTCAGTGTGCTATCTACCTTTCTTCTTACCCAAACATAAGGCTAAGAAACTGGTACCTCACCAACCTTCCTTCTTACCCAGACACTGGTTAAGAACAGGCATTCCATCCATCACTAAGCAAGCACTCCCTGGGGGTTGGCTGGGCAGAGCAGCCTTCCCCCTTATGCCGGGAAACCATATGACCTATCACAGATAGCTATAACCGGACCTAGTGCTATCGGACGCAGTAACAACCCCCCCCGTGGGCTGTTCCGTCTGACATATCCTCATGGCAACGGTTCCCACACATTGTAACCCATGAGCTTCCCCTGGTGGGCCTCCACCTCATGGTTAACTACCCAGTCCGCACGTTCCATGCGTTCTCCTCCAAGGACGAGACCATACCTATATCCACCATATTCCTCCCCGCGGGTAGGAGGGGGCGCGG